>NC_089588.1:36497866-36677866 GCF_019320115.1 Miscanthus floridulus | reverse complement strand
GCCTCAAGTTATGCAAATTCATTATTTAACACTCAAGACATCTCCCGAGGATAGTACCATTGCGAATGATGAAATCATCACTCGACTCTCATCACTAAGCATTGCTAAGCATAACTAACCTATGATAACTAGCAGGGTAACAACGAATAGTATTGAAATGCCAAGGTAGTCATGCATCAATTGGTAATCAGTCAACTCCTAATCTTACTTAATGCTATAGACATAAGACTTAAGTGATTAACATTCATAAAACACAAGGAATGGGTTTATGCTCTGAGGTTTGCCTTTGATGTTGGGGTTGTTAGATTCCTCAGATGGACCACAGATATCAAACCCAACCTCCACAGAGTGAAAGCCCACCTCTAGGACCTTCTCAATCAAAGGTTCACCACTCTCATTCACTAAATGTAAATAAAATGTATGCTTTAGATTGATGAAGTGCTAAGCATGGATTATGAAGACTAAATAAGATTAATTACTTGAATACAACTTTCCTTCATGGTTAAGTTTGGTTAATTACTCATAAAGCAATATTAGTTATTATTGTTAATAAGTTGATTATGAGCTCACAAACAAGTAATTAACTTGCCAAGGAACATCAAAAGTGTCTTGTGTCCCAAGGTCTACAGTCAACCCAAAAGTTCACTTAAGTCATTTTAGGATTTATCCTAATTATTTTAGCATTAATTAATTACTTAATTAAAGGCATGTATTTAAGTGGTAATTTTTAAGCATGCAAATACTATTGATTTTCATCATTTAATATTTTTCCTAGATAGTGCACATCATGAAGAGACTACACAAAAAGTTTCATGATTTTATCAGCTGTAGGTATTTTTCTATGAATTAAACAAGATTTAGCATTATTTTGCATTTTCTGAAAAATAAAAAAGGGATAAAACATTTTCTCACCCGCTCTGTTTCTACCCTATCTCACTACTAGCGGGACCAGGGTCATGCCCATGCTGACTATGGCACGGTGGTCGTTGACCTGCGAGTAACTCGCCGACGATGAGCTTGCTGGTGACGAGACCTACCATTACAGACTCCTCTCACTCTAGCGCATCTCCTGGCAGTGATGGTTGAGTGGATGGAGCACTATGGGGACCACGACGACGACTTTGGCGGCTCAATGGCATTCTGGTGAGACGACCATGATCGATGGTGATGACTCTGGCAATGCTAGCTACCTCTACATGCTCTTCTCAACCTCGTGAAACCGTGTGAGGTGATGGTCGAGCAACTAGGGCATGACAGTAAGCACGTTGGCGACCATGGTAGCACGGCGGAGCTTCAACACGACGGAAACAACCAATGGTGAGATCAGTACCAACACACCCATCTCACTTCCACAAACACACCCAAGGGGTTAATTAGATGCACACAACCTATCTACTCATGTGACCACGACCGCGGTGGCTCAGCAAAGCAGAGCACGTCGGTGCAGCTACGCTCTATACATACAGGGCTAGTAGAGGTAAAAAGGGCAGTGGTGCTAGCATCAGGTTCTCACCATGACTTCGAAACACTAGTTGGTTGGGCAAGGGATGCAGCGGAGCAAGGTTGTCAACATTGAGAATGATGGCGGCGGTGCGAACTCGCAACGGCATCAGTGTTTCGGTGGATCCTATGTGGTAGTGGTAAACAGGTGAGCTGATTAGCAACAGAGCATCATGATGAAGCTAGAACATAGGAGGTGAGGGATCAAAGGTAACCTGAGTGGCCTAGCCATGATGAGGTGCACACGGCGGTGGTCAACGGATGTCGAGGAGGAAGATGGTGTTGCGCAGATAGCACTGGCAGGTAGAACTGGCGCTAGCTGATCAAGCAGATATGCAATGCAGTGGTGAAGCTTTGATCGAGGCAAATTGGGCAGAGGCGAAGCGATGGTGGAGCAATCAGTGGTAGAGCGAAAGCTCAACGACAATGCTAGAAGGAGAGAAAGAAGGAGCAGTGGCCAGCTTAACAAGTTAAGGGTGCGGAGAGGCTTCTGGGCGTCCAACTCCTACTCGCAACAAGGCTGGGAAGAAGCTATGTGCCTTCGCATGCACAGATGGTAGAAAATGGTCGACGGCAGCGATGACAGGTAGGCAGTTACCAACGATGTGCATTTTAACAGCCTAAAACTCCATCTTCTTGCTCCCTTTTCTCCCAATTCTAAGCATCTACCATGAATGCATTACATGCAAGATGATCACATCCTCAAGTTTTAGTGATGCTTAACAACTAGGGTGTTACTGGTATTGTCTCATCGGCATGACATGGCATAGGGATGGTGTTTGATCGGATCGAGACGGTCCATGTGCAGTCAGTTCGGCATGCTTGCTCCTATCAGAGTAGGCACGTTTAGCTAGGCATGACCTCTCTCCACCCCTTCTGGGGGTCATGATAGACTAGAGGTCATGTGTCTTGTGGGCACCATATGGCTAAGGGGTTGTGGTCAACCCTTGCCTTAGCAAGCTTGGCTTAGCTAGGCCTCAGTCGCTCAGGCTTTTGCTAATGTGTAAGTTGTGGGCCACATGGCCTGCTAACTTGTCCAGTGCCCTAAGATATCCTAGGGTTACAACCCCGATAGTAGCCCCTGAGCATTTTTACGACCATGAAGTGATCCTGAAAGCACTGATGCATATGCGTGTTGGAGCATGGGTTCATAGTCATGGTTTTATTAATCTTCATCGCCCGTCCCCTTGCGGGTTGGTGCATTCAATGCGGTAGGTAGCCATTGTGTTTTGCCCTGTTAGGATGCCCTAACGATGTGATTCGTGACCACTAAGCCTTGCCATGTTAGTGTGCTGCGTGTCGGGGGCTCGTGACCCAGGTAGGACTGAGCAGTCTCAATAGCATCATACTAGCTCTGCCTTTGTGGGAGTCTTGGTTTTTCTAACTTTACGCAGGCATCTAACATTGGCTGTGGCTTTCATGGTTCTCTCTTGGGCCTATAAATATTGGCCCTTTGCTTGAGCTATCTATGATTGTGTTTGAGAACCAGTTCTGATGTTCTCTCGAGGTGCTTATTCTCAAGATAGGAGGGAGATGGAAGGGTAGGAGAGAGAGACATCATGAGTTTCTATTTTGTCGATGGTTTCTTGTGATGGCTATGTGCCAACATTTGTCTATTTATCAACCGGTGCTAGGAGGGATCTTGCAATCTTAGCAGGACTTGGTGGCTTGGTCACTAGAGCCACTGCTTTGGGATTCCCTCGGCCTCTAGAGCACTCTGGCTTAGATGTGTGAGGTGGCCCTTGCTATGGATAGTTCCACTATGCCATCCTTGTCCTTGTGAGATGGCAACATTCAAGCCGCCTCCCACCCTCATTTCTCATGCTCTAGGAGCTGCAGCGCTGGATGGAGTTTTGTGGGCTGCTTTTCTTCGTCGTGTTGTGCTGCGATGGAGGGGAGCATCCTGCAAGCCCCTATTCAGTGCCATAGCTCCTGGAGCTCAGGCCACTGCTACTGTGCCTAAGGTTACTAGGCCATGTGGCACTGGCCGTGCTTGTTTCATTGGGAGGCAGAGAAGGGTTTGTTTGTGAAGCACTGCGGTGCTCGGCTAGGTTAGTTTCTAATTTCCTGGGCTTTGACCCAGGTTTGTTTCTTAATTTAGGTGAAAATTTTGTTTGGGCCTGGCACCATGGTTTTAGAGGTGTCTTCCTTGACTAGAGGTTATCGCCTCAATTTGGCACCATCAGGGGGTGGTTCTCGTGGGATGCGGTGCCATCCAATTTAGAGTCCAGGGTTTGGGGGAGCTGGCGCCCTCCTTTTTGTTCCCTGATACCCTTTGCGACCCAGGGGATCATGATGCCATTATTGTGGGTAGGTTTTTAGTTTTGCCCCATGCAGGGAGAGGCATGTCTATCGTAACCATGTAGTTAGAGTGGTACACCTTATCAGGGTCGATGGGTAATCCGAGCAAGACCCGATATCCTCCCCAATGGACATGGAGTTTAGTTGTGCCTCATGTGAGACATCTTGTAAATCATCGGTCATCAATCTTGTTGGTCCCCAACTTCCTCTGCAGGGCCAGAGGGCAAGATGCCTCCCCCAGAGGGAGTCAACCCAGGAGACTTCGAAGCGAACAACTCGAATACAGGGAGAGACTAGTGTGTGGCTCCATACCACCGATTAGAGCCATGGGGGCCCATCTCCTCCCTACCCCTATCCCTTTTGTGGCCTCGAGCCCATCTAAGGACCAGCCTAGGGGTGGATTCCTAAGTACGACATCAGGTCACGACCATGACCCAGCTTCCTTGTGCACTGGCTTAGGGGCTTTCGGGCCTCTTTCACTGAGGTCATGATTTACTGGTCGTTCACTAAGCGTGTGATCACATGTGCATTTTGCGGTCATGATGACTATGGGTTGCTCTACGCGTGGATCCAGAGGGCAGTCGGTCTCCCTGGATCATTCATGTCTTAATGGCACCTCTACACATTATGGCTCATTGGCTCATCTTCCGTGGGCTTGCGGTGCCTGTATTAGGGCAGACTCCATGTGGGTGTCGTTCACTTTCCTATTTGCTACCACATAAATAGTTCCCTCTACCCGAGCTGACCTCTTACCTTGTTCTCGCCTTCTACCGCCATTCCTATAGTTTTTGAAGGAAATAGAAGGAGAGTGGTCGAGTTTATGCAGTTGACCTTTAGATCTTGTGTGCCGCTGCTGTTGCCATCTACACCGCCGCCTTTGCTTCCTCCTCTACCTGCGACACAAGATGGGGGAGTGGATTCCTTCATTGATGATGGAGGTGAAGCTACAGCGCCATGTGGTGAAGGGTCTTCTTCCACCGAAGGAGGTTGCTAGATGGAGGGCCCCCACCGTTGAGGCGGTGCCTCATCTCTAGCCTGGGGAAGTGGTATCATTCACTGACTTCCACAACTATGGGTTTGGGATCTTGGTGTCCGACTTCCTCTATGGTTTCTTCCATGAGCATGGGTCCAGCTATAGCACCTCCTTCCCAATGTGGTGTCATAGTTGGTGGGCATTGCAGTAATGTGTGAGGCCTTTTTAGGATTGCCCCTAACAAGGATCTGTTCTAGAGGGTTTTTGTGGTGAAAACTCACAAGGCGCATGGTTCAAATGGCACCATTCTTGCCCTTGTGGGTAGGATTAGCCTGCAGATGCGCTAGGGAGTCTCTCACAGTTATCCATGCTTACCGCTAAAGACTTCAAATTTCAGCTAGAACAACCATTGTTTCTACATTTGGGATGATGCCGCCACCCCCTTCCCCCTATCTCTAACGCTGCTCTGGTGAGGTTGGACTTGTGAAGTTGGGGTGTAGCAAGAAGCAGTCATCGAAGGTAACAGAGATCCTTGAAGGCCAAGAGTCTACTGGGTTATGCAGCGTTGTAGACCTATGGACCATGATCGAGCAGTAGGTCTATCCCTTGAAGTAGTGGGTGACCCTGTTGTCTAATTACTCGGGGGTTGAAGATCCGACCCATGAGGCCATGGAGACGCCCGATGCTTCTAAGGTCGTGAAGTGGGTCAAGGTGATTGGCCTCTCCTAGAACCATTGTCACTACCGAATGCACTGTGGAGGCGTTCTCAGTGACCCATTGGACTAACCTGGTAAGCCACCTCAATTCGTTATTTGTCTCTTCGCTGAAGGTTATCGGTTAATTGGTTTCATTTTGGCAGCCGTCTTGCCTGCTCTGGAGGCGCTCATTCCACTCTCGCTTCTGTCTTGCCTGCTCTGGAGGCGCTGAGCGTTCCGCCCAAGAGAAGGTGGCCACTGAGAAGTAGAAGCACCTCAGGTGGGAGAGGGTGAGGAAGCATATGGAGTGTTAGAAGCACGAGGCTTCATCATTGGATGACGATGATGATGATGACGAGGACTCCAATGAAGATGATGAGGACCTGGCGGCCCTTCAGAGTGTCCTGATGTCTCGCTTAGGTCTAGTGGCGGTGCTGGGCTGACTGGTGCTGATAGCCCGATGGGCGCTAGGACCAAGGAGAGTTCCGCCTAGAAGCACATGGCTTCATCACCGCTTAGGGGGCTGAGCCTAAAGCATCCCAATGCTATTACTGCTGGTGGCTAGGACTCTTCCCAAGTGGCTCCTGTTGCCCCCTACCCACTAGGGTCCGAGGCTCTCAACTAGGGAGGAGGCAATGAGAACGTGGCAAAGATTGGTAATTCAGGTAGGGTGGATAATGTAGTTTACCGCCCTTCCCTAGAGATACCCAAGGGGGATGACCCAGATCTCCTTCAATGCCTTCATGCTAGTATGGTGGCTGGGCCCCTATATCCCTGGCCTTTCATGTGGAGACACCAAGACCCAGGGAGGCAAGGGTCTTGGTGTCCCTGGCCTTTCATGTGGAGACATCATAGAGCGGAGTACGTTGGGACTGTTGGTGCTATCGAGGGAGCCTCACCGGCCTTTAGCCCAACAGCGTCAATGTTGGCGCCTCCCACTGTGATCCCTTCTATTGAACTATGTGCGGAAGGGTGGATTGCTCTACCCTTGGTGGAATGCTCCACTAGGTACGCCGTTCTTCTAATTTTTCCCATGCCGTGCTTGTCAACATTGTCTGGATGCTTGGGCTTTGTTAATCTTCGTGATGTAGGGAACCCCTCCAAGAGTTTGCGGTCCTAAGGACCTCAGGAAGCGGCATGTGACCCTTCACATGGCTAGAGTTGTTGGGAGACAGTGCTGCCCTAGGGGCGATGGCTGGGTGGGCCTCTGCTATGGCCTTGTGCTTGCCCCTAGCAGACGAGCTTAACTAGGGTAAGGACCTCCTCTCCTAGCCCCATCCATCAAATTCTAGTGAAGCGTTGTTTGTGGTGGATGATACGACCGAGTGAGCCATGAGGGAAGTTGCTTCCTAGAGCCACGAGATGATTCAAGCTACCATGACTGAGGTGGGCGATGCGGCCGCCATGGTTGCTAGGCTGAGCATAGAGGCCCATCATTGGATGATCGATGAACTGGAGGTTCAAGCGCAAGTAAGCTCTCCGGTCCTCTGTCTCTGCCTGGCTTGTTTCGGTATTGTCGTCGCCTAGATTGTTGATGGTAGTTAACAACCACTATAAACCATCAAGATAACATGCATAAGGGCATAAATATAATCACCAACAAAGGTTTTGGGGTTTAAACTAACAAATTCCATGAGTTTTGATGAATCTGTATTTTCTACAGGGTTTATCCAGAAAACCATCAAGGTGGACCTACATGTCAGATTTAATTGCACTTATCCACAGTACAATGGACACTAGAAGGTTCTAGAAGACTCGAGAGGACTCCACACTAAAGTGGAGGGTGAGAGGCTATGAAGTGGGGCCACCTAGCCCCTAGGCCCACTTGTTAGCCTCTGCATCACAATGTCGGTTCTCCACCGCCTCCTATGGTGTATTTACACCGTCCTTTAAGTCGGTTTGATCTAAGGGCTCATGTTAGACACGTTGGGCTATATATATCAGCCCCTACCATCCCTAGGCATATGGCATAAGTCATTTAAGAAGACAGAAACCCTAGTCATCCTTAGAGCTCCACCATATTATAGGGCATAGCTAGTTAGGCTAGGTCTAGAGGGAGGCAAGCAGGCTTCGCTTGGATTCCTGATCTTGTCAAGAGCATGGTTCGGCATAATCTTTGTACCCCTCTCTCTTTTGTACCTCCATTACTTTTATATGCTAGTTACAATTGTCATGACAATATTGGTATTTATCTTATTCATGTTCTTTATTACAATGTTCATCGTCTACTTTGATTATAAGCTTAGTATAGTTAGATTATCATCATGTTCATGCATAAGTTTGTATAGCGCTCACTCTAAGGTACCATGGGTGAGTGGTCGACATTGTAAAGTAATGCCAACAAGCATCTCTGGCATCATCACTAGGGATGACAACCTAGTAAAGTAATGTTAGGAGATATAGGTTGATAATAGGTGACTACTAAACAAGTGACAAGTTAATAAATACCAACAAGCATTTTTGGTGCCATTATCGAGGAAGGTAGCTAGGCAAAGGAAGTATTGATAAATATATACTTATTGATGTGATCGAGGATATCCATTGACCTCTGCTCAAGCAGAGTTACCCTTGTTTTGTCTACTTGTGTATCTTATGCAAGGTAATGTATGATTGGTTTTGACCTTCCAACAAACTACATTGGTGATCCAGAATCATTAATCAGAAGGACTAGAGCTAAACTCAAGAAAGTTCTAGCTTTAAAGTCAGAAGACAACCATATAAGGCAAAGCTTAACACCAAAATTTGAAGCCATTGCTAATAGGACTCTCCGTGAATTCTCTGCTCCAACTATGACCAACATCTGTACTGGACCGATAGTCAATGTCGAAGATAATGGATTCAAGCTCAAGCTAGCCCTCATCAACATGGTGCAAGCAAACCAGTTTGTGGAAAGGCACATAAAGATGTGAGTGCACATCTCCAACACTTCCTAGAGATCTATAGCACTTTCACCATCAAAGGAGTAACCCAAGATGCCATACTACTTTGCGTCTTCCCATTATGACTCTTGAGGATGGAAAAGCAAAGGTTCCACACCAACAAAGATAGAAATACTACATGGGGTAACTGCTCCACTGCCTTTCTAGCAAAGTTCTTTCTCATAGGCAAGACCAATGCTCTGCGTGGGAGAATCTCAAGCTTTCAGCAACAACATGATGAATCTATCCCTGAGGCATGGGAACCCTTTCAAGAGTATATTGCGGAATGTCCTCATCATGGGATGGAGAATTGGCTACTCGTGCAGACTTTCTACCATGGGTTGACCAATAGTACCCATGAGACTATGGATGCTGCTGTTGGAGGTGCATTCCTATCATTCACCATACCAGCTGCAATAGCTCTTGTGGTGAAGATGGCCTCCAATCAAGGTTGGAATGAAGAACATGTTCAAACCCGCAAGAGGGGTGGATGTATACATCAACTCAAGGAGGTAGACATGCTATCTACCAAGATGGACCTATTGATGAAGAAGCTTGAAGATCGATCCAATGAGAAGCAAGAAGTCATGTACATTCATGATTCTCGCATGACATGTGAAGTGTGTGGAAACACTGGGCATTCAGGGAGCAACTATCCTGAAACCCATGAGGATGTGAACATTGTCAACAACAACAACAACTAATTTTGTCCTTAGCAGAATCAAGGATGGAATCAGCAATAAAGGCCAAGGTAATTATCAAGGTAATAATTTTAATAATTTCAATCAACCACCCTTGAGAAAATTAATTGCTGGCCAATCCAAACTTATGGAAGGATTATCTAGAAAGGCAGCTACCAAGGATAAAATTCTAGAGAACATAAATATTAGAATGGATAGCTTTGCTTCTGCATTGAGAAACAGCATAGCTTTAATAAAATGATAGAATCACAAATAGCTCAGTTGGCTGCTTCTGTTTCTCCATCCGACAAAGGTAAGATTCTAGGGCAACTGAAAGATCTAGAAATTACAAATCTTGTCGATATTCACAATGCAACGTATTACTTCATACAACTATTGTCGAGAAGGTGGATAGACTATACCTTGCCAGAAAAGAAGAGCGATCTAGGGAGACCTATCATCCCCATCGCCATTGAACCTCACATTTTTCAAGAAGCTATCTATAACTTCAGAGCAAGTGTCAACATCATGACAAAGGTAATTTATGATCAAATTAATTGAGATACTTTGTTGTACACAAATATGTGATTACAGCTTGCAGATTAGTGACTTTGTTACCCCAAGGGAGTTCTCAAAGATGCCATTATTCGAGTGGGACAAACATATGTTCCCTTAGACTTTGTGGTTTTTGAAATAGGTGGAGATGTAAGGGCACCCATTATTTTGGGCCGACCTTTCCTAAGCACCGTAAAAGCCATCATCTACGCGGATAGTGCCAAGATCTGCTTCACAATCAAAGATAAAAAGGAGAAGTTTTCTTTCAAGAACTACATCCTGCAATCTCCTAGACACCCGCAGATGTCGTACCTACCTAAAGAGACAATAGTGACCTAGAAGAAGAATAATAGGAGGAGGAAGAACAAAGCCAAGTAGTCACAAGAAGAATCAGTCAACATGATCAACACACTCCGATCAGAGTATGACCACCTCATCGCATGACAATTCCTTGCTAAGAAGGATGATCTAGGCATACCCACGATCGAGTGTGCCATTGGACAAAGAATGTTCCACAAGACCTTTTGCGACATTGGGTCGGATGTCAATATAATGTCCAAGGTAACATATCAATACTTATTTGGTGATGAACCTTTGTTTCCTAAATATATGCAATTGCTGATGGCGGACCAATCAATCCAATTTCTAGAAGGAATAGCAAAAGATGTCATGGTAAGGATACACGATCAGTTTGCCCTTGCCGACTTCATAGTTCTAGACATGGGAGAATAAGAAGATGATACACCCATCATCCTTGGAAGACTATTCCTCAACACAACCAATGCGATCATCTACGTCTAATTTGGACAAGTCCACTTCTAATTTTCTAGAGAAAAGGTAAGCTGTTATTTCAATAGTTATACCACTTACAAGTAGCCAAAGAAATCCCGCTCCAGGTGGAGACATCGATCATCCTGAAACCAAATGAATCAATGCCCAAAGAAAAGTTGGGAGGAAGATGAGGAACCTAAAGAAGTTGTAAAAGATGAGCCCGCTCCACCAAAGTCAAGTCCATAGACCAAGCAGGTATGGAAAGAAAAGGTAGCATCGCCACCAGAGTCACAAGAGGTGCAACCATCAGGGTCTCCATTCCCGAGACCGACTGATGCAACCAAAGAATAAATAAGATAGGAAAAGAGTCATGTCTGGAGGACTTAAAAATCTGAACCCTAGCCATGAGGTAATATCGGTAGTTATCCATATTTACTTTTTCGTATTGTATGAATTACTTTTCACTTTAACGTATTCATTTTTTCTGCACTACATCATTGCATCCTAAATCCTAAGCCCCATGTGAAAAATTTTCTCGGTGTGTAAACACCCACGGCAAGATTCACTATGGTAACAAAAAAATAATATATATATTTGTATATATATATATCATGCATGCATATTTTCTTTCTGCACTATATAAATAAGAAAATCCAAAAAATATTAATAGACATCCTACAAAAACTTTGCCAATTAGGAATTCTGTCGAAACATTCAAGGACAACAAATCTCTGAATGGCTGATCGCTAACTCCTTATCCTAATCTGTGCCACGAGTTTTTATGTTCTTGTTGGAGTATTTTGCAGGATAATCAAGAGTAAAGTCATCCATCCAAAGTAGATTTTCCCAAACTATTGCTACACCCGCTGCACAAGGAACCCTATTTATGGACGAATGAGAAAGACTTCTACTGGTAGACTCACTGTAAGAAAGACCACAACAACATCCAACTTGGGGGAGGAGCATCCCCCATGTATCGAGCTAAGTATTTCTTTCCCTTTTATTCTATTATTTCTAAGAAATAAAAAAAGATGCATAATAAACAAAAACAAAATAAAAATTTATCTTACCTAGTTATATATAATAGTAAGGTGTGATCTTAAAAGTAAAAACAAAATAAAACTATTTGTCGAGTTTTCTGTTTTTATGAGCTAAATCAATAAATAGACTCTGAGGATAATATCTTGTAATGGAATGATGAATAGGTGCTCTGTCGTAATTCCTTTCAAGTACCTAGCTTTTAGCCTTGAATTCTCCCGAGTTTTGGATACGACTGTTTTGATTTAAGAATTTACTCTAAACTTGAAACTCGTGGGTAGCGTATGCTTGATCTAAGTCTAGGTAATTGACAGATATGATATGAGAAGGTCTGAGCTGCTATTTATCTTGTTCCTAGCGATATTAAAGTTCTAGAGATTTATCTTTTGAAAAATATGAAAATCCTATATGATGACCTCCTGTATGACAAAGCTTGAATTCCTACCAAAGCCATACATGACATTTAGATTAGGAAAACTTCCACTCATATATACAGCTTGTTTTGCATTGAGTTTAGTCAAGCTTTGTTGACCCTTATGAGAGGTTTGTCATGCTCTTAAAATCAAGAGCACGTACACACCACCCACATATGCACTACTCCTACATTGGAGATAGGTGCAAAAATATGTCATTCCATCTAGATCCACCCAAAAATATTTTACTCCTACACTAGGAGTAAACACCAAAAATATTCTTGATAGGATATCCACCAAATAAATGCTCCAAGTTCTTATTGCTATCTCTTAAAAATTTTGTTGCAGAAAAGATGCATGTGTCTATACAAAAGTTATTTATAAAAAAAAAAGAGGTTGAAAAATAAAAAAATGGACAAGTGTCTGAGATATTGAAAACAATGGGTACTTAGATGCTTGCCAGAAAAAAAGAGAAGAGATGAATAAGATAGCCCATATTTTCTTGCAAAGTTGTTTCCAAGTTTTAGAAGAGAAATATGTTTTCAAGGAGCATAGTAGAATTAGGTTAGCCACCATATATATCCACCACATACATCCACACACATGCATATTTTGATTTGATTGTATGACTCAACTCTCTTTGCATCCGAGGTTTGATTTTACAATATATATATTGTAAGTATGTTCTTTTATGCTTTTTCCACTCCTATGAGCTCTACATAAGCCTTAGTTGTAGGAAGGTAAAGGCATAACATCACTTTAGCTTTGGTGAGGATCCATAAATACCACATATATTGAGAGACTTGAGAGTGTCAAACAATGGTAGCTCTGAGTTTTATTTTTGAAAACCTATAAACACTCCGGAATAATGGTTGAGCAAAGAATTTGAGACATAGTGCTTGACTTGATCGTTTTGTCTTTCAATTACTCAAGACCCAAGTGAAGGCTGAGAAGCCCCATGGTTGAAGGTAATATGGGTAAGTTTGAAAGTCTGATTGGTTTATTCTAATCCGGAGGAGAATTATAGTTTGAACGCATATGTACTTTTGAGGAGTGAAAACATTATAGCAACTCCTGATCCATTTAGTAAGTTTAGCTTTGCTAAGGGACTAGCACAGGTTAAGCTTGGAGGAATTTGTTGATGGTAGTTAACAACCATTATAAACAGTCAATATAACATGCATAAGGGCATAAATATAACCACCAACAAAGGTTTAGAGGTTTAAACTAACAAATTCCACGAGCTTTGGTGAATCTGTATTTTCTACAGGGTTTATCTAGAAAACCGTTAAGGTGTACCTACGTGTCATATTTAATTGCGCTTATCCACAGTGAAATGGACACAAGAAGGTTCTAGAAGACTCAAGAGGACTCCACACCGAAGTGGAGGGTGAGAGGCTACCAAGTGGGGCCGCCTAGCCCCACCTGCAGGTTGCTGAGCCCCTGGGCCCACATGTCAGCCTCCGCGTCGCAATGTCAGTTCTCCACTGCCTCCTAGGTTGTATCTTCACCGTCCTTTAAGTCGGTTTGATCCAAGGGCTCACGTTGGACAATCTGGCCTATATATATCAGCCCTTGCCACCCCAGGCATATGGAATAAGTCATTTGAGAAGACAGAAACCCTAATCATCCTCAGAGCTCCACCATATTATAGGCCATAGCTAGTTAGGCTAGGTCTAGAGGGAGGCAAGCAGGCTTCGCTTGGATTCTCGATTGTGTCAAGAGCGTGGTTCGGTATAATCTTTGTACCCCTCTCTCTTTTGTACCTCAATTACTTTGATTTGCTAGTTACAATTGTTATGACAATATCTATATTTATCTTATTCATGTTCTTTGTTACAATGTTCATCGTCTACTTTGATTATATGCTTAGTATAGTTAGATTATCATCATGTTCATGCATAAGTTCATATAGCGCTCACTCTAAGGTACCATGGGTGAGTGGTCGACATTGTGTAAGCGTGGTGCTTATATGTTGTTTACCTGCAGATACACCCTATATTCTGGGTCATGTGGTAGATCGCAGATAACACTCCCATTGAGTCCTTTGTAGTCCACTCCCCGAATATAGGCGCACATAGGGTTCAGTTACGAAGGAAGGGTGAGCTCTTTTCTTAATCTTCCTTAGTAATATCCCTTATGTGTAGATATGACGATGATCTTAGTAATGATTACTAGGTATAATTGCACTAATCAATGTATGCTTTGACTTGTAATTAAGAATGACTTAGTAATTATTCTTCTAATATTCTACCTGATCATGCTAATGCCATAGAAAGGAGTACTCTGAGTGATTTATCATTGATCTATACTTATCATACATATATCTTATCCTATGACTTACCCCTATTATAAGTAGAATATTGGTTATGGTTTACTTCTCCTTCAATAGTATAAATTATCAATACATGTCCATGCTTGACCTTCCTTGTGGTAAAAATATAAATAACGATACCTGGAATACTCTCGGGTAAAATGCTACAATGGTATATTATCTATGCACTTGCAGATCCTTTTCATTCATATATTTATTCTTCCTAGTCACATAATTAATAAAGAACTGCTTAGTATTATTCTAGTAGTAATGCTATGTAGTACCAACAAGCATTCCTGGTGTGGTTACTAGGGGCTAGATTTAAAACTCTATTCTTAGTAGCGACACTAAGAAATCTCAACAAGCATCTTTGGCATCATCACTGGGGATGACAACCTAGTAAACTAATGTTAGGAGATATAGGTTTATAATAGGTGACTACAAAACAATTGACAAGCTAATAAATACCAACATTGATGAATACTTTGATGGAGAAGTCCCGGTTCTTGCGCCTAGATTTTCAAATGTTAGTAGGAGATGCCGTTGACCGTGGTCGTCTAGCCACGGCAGAGGCTGAGGTGCAGTGCTTACGTGGGGAGTTGGAAGTTGAGGCTTTGACGTCCTAGGTAACCGGTCTCAAGGACGTGATGGTTGTCCAAGAGGCTAAGCTTTCCACAGCTGGCGCTGCCTAGGAAATGGCCAAGTAGGGGCATCAATGCCTTGAAGCTAAGTGCCAGAAGCTATGCTCCACTTGTAGCAGCTAGTCCCCCTTTGTTCTGCATTGTGTCTTCATTTTGTCGTTGTGTCTGGCCATGAACCAGTTATCCTTTCTCAAGATTGCGCATGAGGGCACTCTTAGATCAGGAGGACAAGGTGACAGCGAACCAGAGTTTGCTAGAAGTGGACAACCAGCTGGCCACATTGACCACGTTCGGACGATCTCTTTGTGATGTTGTGCTCGGTGCCGGTCGAGGGAGTGCCCAGCTCATGCTTTGCATCGACAAGGCCCACCTCCATGTGGATTTTGTGATTTATGAGGGATTTCATCATGGCACTCTTGCCACCCTGACATCAGTTAGCTCATGCTACAATGGTGTTGATTTTGAAGTCATTGGGCGAGGGCATGCTCTGGGAGGTCCAAGAGCGAGGTTCTTGCCATCGAGAGTGTTGCTGCCCAAGGCGTGGAGCTCTTGTGAGCAAGATGTCGGTGGCTGATTTGTAATGAACATGTTTGGTTTTCAATCTTTCGAGGTGTAAGGTTTTTCACAAGGACTCCTAGGGTTTTACGGGTGGCTAATTTGTAATGAACATGTTTGTTTTTTTTGCACGAAAGAGTGGTGATCAGTGCATTCTTTTGTCATTTGGCTACCATTTTACATCTCTTTTCATTCAAATTGGAATGTGCTTCATCCCTTTTGGTCCCATGCTCATAGGTGTGTATTTTAGTATGGTGGTTGCCCCACAAGGCCAGAACAGAGCGGCGTGACATCAAGGGTAGGTTACAAATCCAGCTCGATGCGAGAAGAAAGTGAGCAGGTGGCTCATGGCCTTTTCCCTCCTGTCCCTTTCACCTTGAGTGAGCAAGTTCCCCGTTCGTGTTGACAAGAAGTCAAGACTCAGGTCATCAATTCGTCGCGGCGAGGGGCGCTATCAGAAAAGAGTTCAAGATGGATGGATCGTTGGGACGATGACAAACGGTGTTGCACCATGGATCGTGTGTGTGTGTGTGCCTATGAGTGTAGCCCCCGTGAGTGAGTCACGTCCGACCATGGGCCTAGGTCGGATCAAGCCACTTAGGAGTTGAGTGCTACTAGGACATGTTGTATGGGACTCATGCTATCTGGTTTCGCTCTATGGGTCGGTCCTACTTTCCTATGGCTATTGATGAGCTTATATATGTATGTGGACATGCTTGAAAGTCAAAGTGGATGTGACTGATCGATGTACTAGAAGTCATTCGATGATCTGGTTGCCATAGCTCGAGGAGCATCGAGCCCCTGAGCGTTTGCTTGTGGCAGAGCTGTCATAGTCCCTAGGTCACAAGCTAATGAGGTCGCTTCTCCACCGCTCTAAGAGGTCGTAGCTGGCGTGGGTCGGCCTTTCGGGTGGCCTTGGGCTGATCCTTGCAAGCTTGACATCCTCGAGGGGCCTACAAGGCCCTAAGTAGGGCTTCTTCGCACCCAGCTTGTTGTAGCTTCTGGCTAGGAGGGCTCACACGTACTGGCGCTTGAATCTTCTTGGCACGATAGCATCGCCATCGCCGCGTCTCCACTTCCATGTAGAGCTACCGCTTCTGATGAGGAACTGCCATGACCTATCGCTATGGAAGCTGGTCTTGAGTGCAACATGGTTCGATCCACCCATTGCGGCACACAGTGCCCTTAGGGGCCCCGCTTCCTTAGATGCACGCACCTTCGAGCATCGGCTGACAGTCCTCCGAAGCGTGTTACATAGCTTACCCATTATGTAGGATCAGATCCTGGTTCTAGGCTTGACCCTACGTGGTGTGGTGTCGGTTAGCGACTTGATTACTAATGATGATGACGCATGGTGGTGGGTAGTTTTGTCATTCATGTGCACCCTGGCTCATTGCGTTCTGATGGTGGAGACACTATCCAGGGTGAGATTCTACCATAGGGTCCAATTTTGCCACGTAGCGAGTCTAGACTAGGTAAGAGTTAGTGATGGGCGTTGCCCCACCAGCTTGGGTGATCTCATGGCTCCCTGAGAGGATGTGGCCATGGGCCATTCCTCTAGCAAGGTCGCCATGAGCCATGGCCATCTAGCTTCCTAGGTGGAAGTCCTGACCATGGTCGGTAATGAGAGAGGGCAATGGCCCCATATGTTGGTGAACTCTAGGATGCTGCCCCCATGGGCAATTTCGAGAGTGTGTTTGCCATAGGCCATGGGACCTAGATTTCCAAGGTGGAGGTCTAGACCATGGCTGAAGATGGGCATGGGTGATGGTCCTTTAACGTCGGTAAATCCATAGTTTTCACAACAGATGTGGTCATCGAGGGCCATTTAATCAGTGAATTCACCGACGATGTGAGGAGCCATCGCTTCCATCTCAACAATCGAGAGTGCATGACTGTACCCTACCTGGCACACCAACTATCGGTATTTTGTAAATTGCACTAGTAAATTTATACGATTGCCATGCTGCTCTAGGAAGATGATGGTAGCATCCAATAGACACGAGGATTTATATTGGTTCAGGCCAGAGCCCTACATCTAGTCTCAGAGATGATCGAGTGTGTGTTCCTCGCTTGAATGCTCTGAAGTTCTTATAATGGGGGGTGCAAGAAAGGAGGAAGAGGTGGAAGGACCTATGCTAGGTGAAGGGCTACCCGAAGAAAAGCTCTAGGAGCCCTACTACACTGGTGAATGAATGGAATGGTAGAGGATGTCAATCGTCCTTGAGATGGGTGCCCTAGCTGCCCTTATATAAAGTTTGGGGCTAGGGCTAATACAAAGAGGAGGTTCTCCCGACCAAAGGGTCAAGAGGCCGAGGGAGGGCCTAGTTAACTTGGCTTGCAAGCTACGCCATCTTGCAAGGTATGTTCGGTCGTAGCTATCATCATGGTCTTCTAGCCTCGTTGCGACAGGATGTGACGTGGTGCTACTATGCTGGCCATGGCGGCACTATAGCCTCGATGGTGGTTCGTCAGCCATCCTATACAACACAGTATCCATCATGACCTTTGTCGCCATCTCCTAGTTTTTTGGGGCATCATACAGTAGTTGGTAGTCGCTTGATGGGGCTAAGGGTCATGACCCCAATCATTGGGGTCGGGGCTTTCAGCCAATATGGATGGCTCTTGTGTTGATACCTTTGTCGTGGATCCCATCCTGAAGTGGGTGGGATCATACATTCATCTTATCGGTCCGTATCTAAATGGTGGGTTTCATACCCATTGCCTTTGCTATGCGGTATTGTCTCATTGGCGTGGCATGGTGCAGGGATGGTGTCTGACCGGACCGAGGTGACTACTATTCCCTCGGTCCTTGTGGGGTCAGTTTGGCGTGCTTCCTCCTATCAAAGCAGGCACATTTAGCTAGGCATGACCCCTCTCCACCCCTTTAGGGGGTCATGATGGAGGAGAGGTCATTTGTCTTCTAGGCGCCGTATGGTTAAGGGGTTGTGGCCAACCCTAGCCTTAGCATGCTTGGCTTAGCTGGGCCTCGGTCGCTTAGGCTTTCGCTAAGGGGTAAGTTGTGGGTCGCATGGCCTGCTAACTTATTGGTGCCCTGAGATACCCTGGGGTTAAAACCCTGACAGCACTCACCAGATCGCTCTGGTGCTCTCACTAGAGGTACACCAGAGTGCTCATATAGTGCAACAACTAACTTGCTAGCCATTGGAAACTCCGATGCTCACTAGAGGTATTTGATACATTCGTAAAATCTGTCTTAAGGGGTAATGGTTGGATTTTTTGTGGGACTACAAATTGACCAAGTGGCTAGCCTTGGCCACTCTCTTGGCACCATTCCCCACTATTGTGTACATCCTTGAGAAGATGAGTGATGTAGACTAGGCCCGATCTTTCGAAAGGTATGGTAGCGTCGATTGGTGGAGACTCGACGTTCATGATCTAGGCTTCGAACCAAGTTTGAATCAGACCTAGACTTATGAAATCAAGAAGGAGTTCAAGTCTTTATTCAAAAGGACTAATCGCCACAGGCGAACAAGATCAAGAACTGGGGTCCTGGTTCACAGCAAGCGGCCTTGGCGGCGACAGATGCAGCAAAACGATGTCTGTTTCACGAGGAAATCAAGAACTAAACAAAACCCAAACTCTAAGGAGAGCGATGGCTGGTATTTATAGAGTCTTGGGCATCACCCCCCTGGACGCGCCCTCTAATGGGCTCAAACACGATACACGGTCCAACGGACCAAAAGACGGTGTCGCTGCACCCTGGCAGATTCTGGAAGCTGACTTGTTTCAATGATTCCCATTGATTCCGAAGGTCTTTTAATGTGAAACCACTTGGATTGGCTTCCTTATCAAATTAGCTTTCCAACCATATGTGGATCGTCGAAAACAGAGTTTAGATGCGTCCTGGGTGACTAGTTTAAGGCAGACTGATCCTGAAACCCAAGACAGACTCAAACTTGAGTTGCTTTGGGCCTCCACCTTGGGGACTCGAACCGAATTAGCCTCGGACCTCCTTCTTGACTTGGACACCCTTTCTGACCTCCTACCCCTCCATTCCATGCACCAAACATGGACATATGCATGGGTGTCATGTCCTCATCATCCTCCCCTTCTTGATGAAAAGTTGTCCTCGGCGTCGATTGTGCTTGAAACTGATCCTGCGCAACACAAAGGAGAACGGGGTTATGAAGACAAAGAGAACTGAAATAATTGTGAGTAGGAATGTGACCATTTTTCCAAATTTCTAGTGTGTCATCTCGCATAAAAATTTCAGCAAGCATGTAGACTCCTTGATCCAAATGCACACGATGTATGTCAACACTATCTTGCAAAAGATTAGAACTAACCAAAAACAATGCAGGAATAGATGGTCTAGCAGACATAGGTAACAACCAACAATGCTCCTCTTCTTGGAAGTGAACTTGTTTCTTTGAGGAACATGAGAAAATGTTTGTATTATTATGGCTACCCTCTAAATGATCATAATCTTGTACAACAAAAGGAGAATTCATATTACTACGAATGTATACTCGATGTATCATATATTGTCCTTTGTTGTTATATTTGCCAATAACATGATATGTATGTTTAGAAAACCAAGGCAAATCAGCATATTTAAATAGGCTCTCCTCCAAGCAATCTAGGTTACACAAAATATCAAATTCAATGTAACCCAAAGTATGTAAAGAAGACAACAGTTTGAGCTTATCAGTTTTAGTAGCAATATGAATAACATGTTTATTTTCAGCACAAGTGGTTGGTTCCAAAACATGTAAAACTGAACCATCATCAACCAATTCATCTTTATTACAAGGAACATCAAGCAAATTATCATGGGACAATGATAAATCAAGAGAGGGTTCCACTAACAATTGCTCTATGATAGCATGGTTTGTGGAAAAATTTAGTACATTAAAACAATTCTCACCTTCCATGAGTGTAGCACCATGGGCATTACCTGTATTTTCAGCAGGAGTAATAGGTGCATTGTGTAATGATGGTTTTGAATTTGCATATGAGGTTGTGAGCTCCTCATTTTCTTTCAAGTCATCCTCGCTCTTTTGTATATTGTTCTGCAAAAGGTTAGGCATAGCAGGAGGAATAACAAGAGATTGATCTAGTTGATGCACCTCATTATTTGAATTAATTACAAGAGATGGATTAACAAAATTTTCTCTCATAAGATGTTTCATATCATTCCAAGTTTGAGATTTATTAGAAGGATCTAAAGACTCCCACTAAGATAAAGCAGAATGTCGCAAAACACTAGCTGTATTTTTTTACCTTCCTCCTTGGACACATAAAGCGAGTAGCAAATATGTTATCTATGGCAATTTCCCACTCCATGTACTCATCAGCACCTATACCATCATAAGTCGGTGGATATGAACAACCTGTCATTGTTAGAAGACAGCAAAAGACAACACAAAAGTATTATCCCTATCAACTACTTAGGTTATGGATAAGGAAAAAATAAGTCACTCAACTCTCAAGTGTCTTACCATGGTCTTACAAGTGTTCTTACCAAAGCAACAGGCGGTGCAATCGGTCGATGACTATGATACCGTTGTAGCTTGAGTGTAATAGTTGCAAGGTGAACCTATACTTGGTTAGAAGAAAGTGGAGCTTGGATAGGCACAATAGAGTAGCAAGGAATAGCAAAATTCGCAACTGAATAAGTATCCCAAGTACTTGTCTTAGTTGCTGGCCTACTCATGTTTCAAGTACCAGATGTATCAAGTGATGTGAATAGCAAGAATATGATTAGGAACAAGATAGAAATCAGCACACGCAAACACAGCTCAAATGGCGCTCTCTATGTGCTCCTCTAGATATTGTTCCTCTTTTGCCCCTCTCTTTTTTCTATTTTTTTGGGCTATCGTTGTTTTTTGAGAAATTTCAATTTTTTCTTTTTATTTTTTTTTTGATATTTTTTCTTCACTTAGGAGAACAAAATAAGTAACCATAGAAAATATGAGCTTAAACAAGTGAAAGACGTGGCCTGTGGAATTTTTAGAAGACATGCTCGAAATCGACAAAGACCTTGTGACCATGAAAAGAGGAACTTGTGACCACTTTTTGACCAAAATAAAAATCTCTGACCCTAATAAAGTAGGGAATGGACGGATCCGAAATTTTTTTCTGATTGATTTTGATATATCGAACGTCAAAATCTGAGTTCGTATGCGAAAACTAGACCAGTTTTAAGAACGGACTCTGAATTAGAGGACAAAACGGGAACAATGTGCGCAAAATTGGTCACAACAGCAAGGATTTGATGGAAACAGTGAAGACAAGTGTAACAAATAAGATGACGTGGACTAGGGTTTGATGAATACAAAGGAAACTTAACAAGACATAGAGATATTCACGGATTATGATGAAAAACAAAGGGGAAAACACAAACTGGACTAAAAACGATCTAAAACCAGCATCAAGAACTTGACCAAGGGCACAAACTCAACAACATGAAACAAAGACGAACTTACACGACACAATGAGGCTATAGGACAAGGAATATATGATGATGTATATATTGTTTTGGCTTTTTGTGGACTATAGGTAATACAAAAACAATAACAATCTAAAGAGAAAAACAAAGTTATATCTAACGGGCAACATGGTCTCTGATACCACTTGATATAGACTAAGTCCGATCTTCCAAAAGGTATGGTAGCGTCGATTAGTGGAGACTTGACATTCATGATCTAGGCTTTGAACCAAGTTTGATTTGGACCCCCGCAACCGTTACACCACTGCTCCATTGGTTATCAACCACGTGAACACGATTGACCTCACCGAGAAGGCTTTCCTGCAAGCGAATCAAGAACACAAGCAAGAATGGGATGAACACAATCTGAAATTGCAAATAAATATGAGGCTTATGAAATCAAGAAGGAGTTCAAGTATTTATTCAAAAGGACTAATCGCCACAGGTGAACAAAATCAAGAACTGGGGCCCTGGTTCACAGCAAGCGGCCTTGGCGGTGACAGTTGTAGCAAAACGACGTCTGTTTCATGAGAAAATCAAGAACTAAACAAAACCCAAACCCTAAAGAGAGTGATAGCTGGTATAGAGTCTTGGGCGTCACCCCCCTGGATGTGCCCCCTAATGGGCCCAAACACGATACACGGTCCAACAGACCAAAAGACGGTGTCGTTGCACCCTAGCAGATTCTAGACGCTGATTTGTTTCGACGATTTCTGTTGATTCCTAAGGTCTTTTGATGTGAAAGAACTTAGATTGGCTTCCTTATCAAATTAGCTTTCCAGCCATATGTGGATCGTCAAAAATGGAGTTCGGATACGTCCTGGGTTACTAGTTTAAGGTAGACTGGTCCTGAAACCTGAGACAGACTCGAACTTGAGTTGCTTTGGGCCTCCACCTCGGGGACTCGAACCGAATTAGCCTTGGACCTCCTTCTTGACTTGGACACCCTTGCTGGCCTCCTATCCCTCCATGCCATGCACTAAACATGGACATATGCATGGGTGACATGTCCTCATCAATGAGAAACACACTCCACTCACTAGCATCACTTGAGATCACATTTGGGTGAGACTGGAAAGGCTCTAGTGCATTTGCATTGTTGATTTGCATCCCACGACACTATGTGAGTGTAACACCCTAGTGTTAAGCATTGCATTTGGCACTTGCATTTCATGAGCACAAGCATTCATGAGCATGAGCATATGGAATTTCACCTTATTCTTTACATATTATCATGTGATGTTGATTATATACATGCATATGGTTGTGATCATGTGTGACCAATGCAAGATATGGTTGTGAGGTCACAAAACACCTTTGACATGTCTAGGGTGGTAAATGGAATAATGTTTCTATTCATGACATGGGCCAATTTTGCTTCTAAGTCCTAGTTTACTCAAAATGTCATTTTTCATTATCCTACTTTGACAAAAGTTGAACTATTGTATAGAGTGTTTGCATGGTAGTACACCCTTAATAAACGTTGTATGTTATCTTATGTGGTACAAACTTTATTTAAGGGTCATGAGCTAATTCAATGCCTAACATGGTCAAATAGGGCTCACAAGAATCAATAAAATGTTATTTCTAGACTTAGAAATTTTGCTAATTCCAAAATGCTGATTTCAGTTTCAACTGCACCACTTTGGATCTTTGTAACTTGCTAACCATGATGAATTAGATGTTACTCCCTAAAGCAGAGTTGTAGATCTCACATAGCTCTACAACTTTCACTAATAATGTTTTCACTAAATCACCACGGATTAGGAGTTATATCACCTCAAAGTCGCCCTGTTAGTCACCGAATTAGGCCTCAGCCAAATTCAAACTGGCCTCGGTGGCCGACCGCGCGCAGGCCGTGGCCGCCACCTAGTGGCTGTATGCCAGTGTTAGGCCCGCTGGTCAGGCCAAGGCGGGCAGAAAAGCTGCCACGATGTGACCCTCCACTCCCACTCACGCTCACTCCTTTGCCTTGCCTCGCGCTCATTATCTTCTATAGCCAAGCAGCGCCATCACTATCGTGCCTTTGTAGACCTCGAGCGCCACCACCGCCACACCATTGCTTAATAGCTCGTGCACACTACCTTGCCATGACCTGCTCTACATGCTCAACCCGTTAGCGCCTTACTCGAGCCAAGGTAAAGGCCTATGGGCCATTTCCATCGCCATGACCCTCGCCAGAGCACAGCTGAGCTTGCGCTCATTGTGGTCATGCTCACTAGAGCCCTCTCACCTTCTCCTTTCTCCCATTTTGGGAAGCCTAGGGTTAGGTCTAGATTGAGCCAGGGGCCGGTTAACCGCTACTACTGCATCAGCGTGGGAACACGCGACTGCACCGTGTGTGTCCACCATGGCCATGAGCTAAAGCTCGCCGCGATCGGTACCAACTAGACCCTATCACCCCCTCTAGCACGTGTTTCAGCATCACTGTGAACCCTAGCAGCTTTTTCCATGATGGAGACCTATCACTGACTGCCATCTCATCGGAATGGTGACCTCGCCATTGCCGCGCTCGTGTCACCGTGCCGCCATGCACAAGGCCGTGCCCCTCCGACACCACTACTGACCCTAATCCGCACCCGCTAGGTTCGCTAGGTCACCATGAAGCCATAGCTGAGCTCACCCTAGCCCATCATGGCTAGAGTCGGCTAGTGCGCCGCCACACATCACCGCCATGCCGCCATGGCCGCCGTTGAGCTTGCTCCGATGTGCCTTTGAGTCAATCACAGGTACCATATGACGCGGGGTGTCTAGGGGAGCACGTCGGTGGTGACCTCACCGTTGGTCAAGCCGCTGCCCTACTTCTGTGCTAATGACATGTGGGGCTTGTTGACCTATGGGGCCAAGTAGTCAGTCACAGCGGGTGTAGTGAGCTGGGTACACGTAGCGATTTTAGTTTTAAATGTTTTTCTTTATTCTTTTTTAGAAATTGATTCAAACTTCAAAAATTCATTTCTAGAGCTAGGAGTGTCCAAATTGAGTGAACCAAATTTTGTTGGATTCATCGTGAAGTGTACTATTTGATAAAGATATGAAACCAACTGTTTGGGATGTTTTTCTAGGAGAATTAAATTAATCTATAAAGTGCTTTTAAATTAGTTTCAATAGTGTAAAATGCATAACTTGAGCTAGAGGAGTGAGAAAAATGTGATTCCAATTTTGTTGGTCATGTGTTGACATGATCTAGCTAGGAAAAATGCTAAACCTATAGTTGGCATATTTGGAATATGATCTTCCTATTTAATCTTAAATAATTCCTAGTTTCTAGTGAAAATAAATGGGGTAAAAACATAACTTATGATCATACAAATTTTTACACAGTGTTATTATGCTAGGATGATAGTAAGAAAAATATAAAATCTATTGTTTAGCACATTTCACTAGGTTAAACCATTTTCACTAAAATAAGCCAATGTACCTTGTTATTTTTGTAGAGGATGATATACTTGTTCAGTTGGCATGAAATTTATACAGTATCCTATTGGGAGAATATATGAGCAACTATAATTTTCGTAGAATTTACTGTGCACTTGTGATATATGTTCCTTATTTCACCTTAGTGTCCAAATAAATTAATAAAGGCATTTAAATAATTTATTTGGGCTAAACCATTAAGTTTTCTAAAGTGTATATGATGTCTATGAACTATTGGTACCATTGTTTGTGCCTAGATTTGATTGCTTGTATGCAGTGAAATATTAATTGCTCTATAATTTAATTATAGTGACTGTTTTGGACAGTTTGTTGTTAAGTAAATTGCATGGTTTAAATGATGTTTTCTGTGAATCTTGTCAATAACAAAGTTGTAGATAACTTACTTATCTTGATTGTGTCAAATGGTCATGGCAATAAGCTAAATGGTTTGAGAGTTATAGCTGTTGGAAATTGGTCTCCAGAAATGCTTATTCTCGGGAATTTTTGGATAGATCTGAGAACTTGCTTTGTTTGACCTTGATAGCCATTTAATCATCTTGAGATGACTATAAGAAAATTGTAGGCAGTTTTATAAGCTTTCTCAAAAGTCCAATATCATAGTATTTGGTTGAGGAGAACTCTAGATATGGCCAAAATAAATTGTTGTTGTTTACAGTCCAGGAAATGACAGTCAAATTGTAATTGTTTGTCTTATATGATGCTTGTGTAGATGCCTAGGCTAATTGAGATTAGTTGTTAGCTACAGGTTCTAAGCCTCTTACTGATGATGAACAACTTTACCTTAGGTTACTAGAACTTGGTGAGTGCATGTTTCTTGTACTATAGAAGAGATATGCACCTACTCAGTAAAGATCAACTAGAAGAAAGTTATACATCTACTTGGTCAATGAATGTTAAACTTATCATACATCTTGCGGATAACCATGCTCATGCATATACACTTGATCAGGTCATCTCATCTCTTATGCATTCATGATACTCATTTGTGCGTATTCATACAATAGGTTCCCCGAAAGGAGTGACGCTACTCGAGTCTGAACCTGAGCTTTAGGAGGAACAGCAGGCAGCCTAGGAGCAGGAGTTTTAGGTGGAAGGAGGAGTCAACGTGGAAGATCTTTCTAAGTGTGTTGATCACCAACCTTTTTTGTTTCTGAAAGGCAAGTCCCGGAGCATTCTAAGCCTCCTATGTTTTCTAAATATCAACCTGAGTCCTTTTATGTTGATGCATTAAGTACTAGGGTTTGATTAGAACCACTTGCTGCATATACTTTCCTTGTCTAGACAAATATATCTTGAATCCTATGTAGGTCAAGGATCAAATATATGCTTAGTCATGCTTAGTCTGGTAGAAGTCGGGTGATTTTTTATCACCTACACGATATAGGTAGATATCTGGTCACGGTTGGTTATCATTGTTATTATGGAAATAACCATGTGTTGATGAATAAAAGGAGACCAGGTGGGATTGTGATAGAGAAGCAACAAGGCATGGAGGTCTTGGTGCCTATTTATACCTATCTATGTCGGTTAAGGACCGATTTGCTATATGTCCTTATATCATGTTGAATGCATGCCTAGCACTTAGTTGGCCGGATAAGCCGTTCCAACCCTGAAGCCGAGTAGCTCAACTCTAGCCAGGACCCAGCAAGTGAAAGTGCGCACACTGGAGGAAGTAAGGGTGTGTGGGGAGCTAGTGGCATGAGTCCAAGGGTAGGCTAGGCCTAAACTTCCTAGCAGATTGGTAGTATCCCTGAGGGTGTGGCACTGAATGGACCCACAACTGTACCTGAGTTGTACCAAAGATGACCCGACGCGACCCCAATGGGGGAAGTATTGATTTGTGTTAGGAATAACCCCCCAGCTGGTTGGAATCAATTCGAGTCATCGTCTCTCCCGGATAGTGAGAACTTGACTGAGCAGCAGCAATGTAGCATTAATTAATGGAACTTGATGGTTATGATGATGCTCAAATTAATACACCAGATATGGTTACTAATGGTTGTTAGCTTAATCACATGATTGCTCTAGTACAGGTGCTAATCTAGAGATGCTTAATTGAATAGGTATTCAATTTGATGCTAAAGATATTAAATCTCCAAGTTTTGTTACTTAAGCTTTGATGCAAAATGTTGTCAAGTTAACTCCACCAATAAAGCCTTGCATACTCCTTGGTGTCATATTATTTATGGTTTACGATGGGTAAGTCTAGCTGAGTACATTCTCATACTTAGGGTTTATTCCCTCTTATTGCAGATGATATGATATATCTTGGGTACTGTAAGAACTGCCTTCATCCTACCGTGGATGAGGACTAAACCATGGGGCATGGTACTTCTAAGTTATCCTCTCTATTATGCTTTTGCTAGAAATGACCATGGTACTAGCATGTATTTGAACTAAGTATGATATTGATGTCAAACTACTTTGCTTCTGCTATTTGAACTTGGTTTGTAATAACTATGTGAACTCCAATGTATGTGAGATACTTGTGAACCATTTATGAATAGGGACGTAACATGTGACTTGTTATGTTGAATCATGTATGATCTTGGCTTGTATGTTGGTTGGTTTGAGATCCTTTGTGATTTCATCGGACTACCAGGTTTATATGGGCTCAAGTATGATAGTTTGATCGCTTCGGTGATTGCTATTGTACTTGTGCTCTTATAAATTGGACAGTTCTATTATAGCTGGCATTGGAGCAAGGTTCAACACTAAACCTATTATATGGGTATTTAAAACAAAGGTTTTGTTTTATAAAATCAGTTTGACAACTTATAGCTATATATATATATAGGTGTGTTAAAATCTAAATTTTAAATTTAGAGTGTGCTAGTGGTCATATCCTTTTTGCCCAGTTAAGGACTATTAGGTGTCTAAATAAGTACTAACATGGGGGTTTTACTTTCGTCGACCATACGGCGGGGTATTGTATGGATGCCATTCATTTGAGTGGTGGATCAATTGCTTCTACGCCCAAGGTAAGAGTGGCAAGACCGCAAGGGTGAGCGTGTGGTCTAAGGGGAGAGGTAACTTTGGTACTGTGGTATATATATGTCCCATATATATACACACTAAGGTATTTAATTATGGATTAGCTTTGATATGGAAGTATATGTATGGGTATATATATGGAGGTATTTAGTTGCAACCTAGAGCCTAGATTTACATTTTGGCATATATAATTGTTGGGTTGGGCTGAAATGAAATTATTATGCAGGTACACTAACAGTGAAATGTGTAGCCTAATTAGTTACGTATATTGAGAGAACGTATGTATGCCACCGTGTATGTCGTTAGAATTTTAAATTTTTCCTAAGATTCGTGAGGACGTACGGAACGTGCATGCATCATGTTCACTCATGCATTTACATTTTTGCATTCCTCCCTCCCTAATAATTGCTTACTACATTCATTAAATTTCTCCTCGCGTATGATATCCTCACACAAGAGTTGCACACTTTGATACAAATGGTAGCACCAGGAGCCCCGCCTCGCAGTGACATGTTCTTGGTTGTGTTTGGCACTCCTACCTGCTGTGGAGGGTCTTAAACTCAGTTGGGTATGCTAAGCCACCCCGCTACTTCTAGAGGGAAGTGGCAGCTAAGGGGCTGCCGTGGAATGATGTGCAGGTGAGCATTCCAGCCTGTGCAGACAATCCACATTAGCAAGGGTGGAGTATTGAGTTAGATGGGCGGTCTCCTTGGGAAGGTGCCCAAGTGGTAGCTTTGGAGGCACCGAGTGAGATCTGTTAGGAGTTTGGTGATGAGCTTGTCAATGGTCTAGCCAAACCTTTCCCTGGGTGGATCCGTTGGTGACCACTTGGATGCAGTTGGGCGGCAATGCACTAGTGAGAGACCATGATGAGCGAGCAGAGAGCTCTAGTGCTGCTATGAGCGCTATGTTTGCCGTCCTAAAGATGTTCTACTCCTACCAAGACAGCTATGTCAGCTGCTTGCTAGAGCTCTAGCGAGCGCAAGCCACATAACGCTAGCTGCGAGGGCATGTGCACATGCATCAGAGGGTAGCTAGAGAGGCTCAGTGGGAAACCGATAATGCTATTATAGCTTTGGAAGCTTGCCGGGTTCAGTTGGTGAATGTTGTTGTAGAAAGAGATGTAGCTAGGGCAGAGATACAAGATGTCCATGCTGAGAGGGGTGAGGTCATTCGCCTTCCTGAGGCTTTGGAGGTAGCTAGAATCTGGACTGTGTTTCAGGCTGCTAGGTAGGCAACGGAGTTTGATTGCAAAGAGTAGGAACTCATACACCAGATTGAGGAGCTTCAGCTAGATGTTCATCATCTCAATAACATGGTGAACCCAATTCTTCCTCCAGCTCTAGCGGTGGAAGAAGATCCCAATGTGTTGATTGCTGAGGACGATGGCATGGAGGTGGACGCCGAGGCTAAGCCTGAGGAGTAGGGGTCAAGCCTTTTGAGGATGACCACGGTGATGATGTGTTCAACATCGACAGCGACCACTCTAAGGCATAGCTTAGCTATAGTACCTAGTTAGATGCGCTAGCTCTCTATCTTCCATCCTTTATGTAATGAACTCATAATTTAGGTTTCGATCTCATGATGTACTCCTTTGATGTAATCTACGAACCTTGCATGTTTAATCCATGTCGTTGTTGAACCTTAATAAATGTCTAGTTTGTGTGCTTGCAAGTATTTCGCATGTACGGGAATGCATTGCGTGATCGCTAAGTAATATAATTGGTGATGTTGTGTTGTGGAAATGAATTATTATGCTTCTTTTTTATTGTATGAATGTAAATTTTCTCCAGTAAATTCAGTTTGGCATAATTATATAATTCCTCTACAATTTTCTAACACCATCTATAATTACTTGTGGTTGTAATTCTACAGATGACGTGCACTCATAGGGGAGCTGGTGGAGATGATGTGGGTGGTAGTGGTTCCTGTGGCAATGACACTAAGGACCTCCCACCACCACCGCATCCCATGCCAGCAGAGATGATGGCCCAGCTCATAGAAACCCAATGTTCTATGGGAGAAGTGCTGCACGGTCTTGCGCAAAATGCCAGCCATGGACGGGGAAGGGACCAACGCCAAGGGCCTGAACCTAACTAGTTCAGCGATTTTAAGGACTTTCTTGACACCAAACCTCCTATCTTTAAAGAAGCAGAGGAGCCATTATAAGTAGATGAATGGCTGAATACAATTGAACAAAAGTTCTATCTCTTAAGGGTCACAGAGCACATGAAGGCAGAGTAGGCATCACAGCAGCTGTAGGGGCCTACAAGCATGTGGTGGAGTCATCATCGATCCACTTTGCCTAACAATGCTCAAATTATCTGGAACCAATTTAAGGCTATAGTTAAGGGACATTATATTCCCCTAGGTCGTATGAGCATGAAGCATACAGAATTCATGAAGCTGACATAGGGTACCAAGAGCCTAACTGAGTATTAGCATGCCTTTAACAACCTATCAAGGTATACCATAGAGTTTGTTGACACTGATGCAAAGAAGATTGCTAGTTTCAAGAGGGGGCTTAGTCCGAAGCTCATGAACACTCTAGCTAACAGCAAGTGTGCCACTTTCAATGAGTTTGTTAGTGATGCTTTAACTTAGGAGAATTAGAACAACATCTATTCAGCATCTAAGAGTCATAAGAGAGCTTATGAAGCAGGTGCATCTCAGTAAAAAGCTCCTATTGCTATGAGACCTCAGTTCCACCCACCTGCTCCAAAGTATAGACCACCCCAAAAGAAGGTACAGACCAGTTAGAACTAGAAAGTGTATTGCAAGGCCTTTTCTGTTGCTCTACCAAAGGGTAGCATAGGACAAGGAAGCTCCAGCGTTCCACCTAGCAACATGCCATCCTGGAACTGCAACAAGCCTGTCCATTGGGCAAGAAATTGCTCCTATCCCAAGAAGAAGAAGAACCAAAAGCAGGGTAATCCAAATGCATGTCAGGGACACATGCACTATACCACCCTAGAAGAGATCCCTTTAGGTGAAGTTGTTACTATGGGTATGTTTCTTGTGAACCAACACCCCACAGTTGTTTTGTTTGATTCTGGAGCTTCACATTCAGTTATGAGTCAAACATTTGCATCTAAGCATGACCAGAGGGTAGTTACTATAGATAAGGGTGGTTATTGCATAGCCAGAAATAATATCTCTACCAACTAGATAGTCAGAGATGTGCACATCTCAATAAGCAACTGAGAGTATACCTTAGATCTTGTAGTATTGCCAGGGTTGGGGATAGATGTAATCTTGGGTATGAAATGGATGAGTGGCCATGGAGTTCTTATTGATACTTCAACTAGAACCATCATGTTGAGGGAACCCTAGAGTAACAATGCTTTCCTAGTGCTACTTCCTAGGAGTTTTGATCTCCAAAACTTAGCCTATGCTATTCAGACCATGACCCTCCTTGATATTCTGGTGGTATGTGAGTTTCTGGATGTGTTTCTAGATGAATTGCCTGAGTTGCCACGCAACAAGGATGTAGAGTTTAAGATTGAGTTATTATCGGGTACAACACCCATCTCTTGGAGGCCATATAGAATGCCACCAAATGAGCTAGCCGAGCTTAAGGTTCAATTGCAAGAGCTTTTAGAGAAAGGTCTCATCTGACCTAGCTCATCTTTATGGGGTTGTCCCGCCTTATTTGTGAAGAAGAAAGACAAATCCTTATAGATGTGTGTGGACTACCGACAACTTAATACCATAACGGTCAATAACAAGTATCATTTGCCTCGAATTGATATCTTGTTTGATCAGTTGTCAAGGGCAAAGGTGTTCTTCAAGATCAATTTGAGATCTGGTTACCATCAGATTAAAATTAGGATGAAAGATATACCTAAGACTTCTTTCTCCACTAGGTATGACCTGTATGAGTATTTGGTCATGTCCTTTGGGCTGAGAAATGCTCCAGCATATTTCATGTATCTGATGAATTTGGTGTTCATGCCCGAGCTGGATAAGTTCATGGTTGTGTTCATCAATGACATTCTGGTCTATTCAGAAAATGAGGAGGATCACGTAGAGCACCTGAGAGTTGTTCTAACTAGGCTAAGAGAACATAAGTTGTATGCTAAGTTTAGTAAGTGTGAGTTTTGGCTTTGGAAGGTACCTTTTCTAGGGAACATGCTATCAGAAAATGGGATCTCTATAGACCCCTCTAAGGTGCAAGAATTATGGATTGAAAGGCCCCGACTTTAGTTTACGAAGTTCGAAGTTTTCTTGGTTTAGTAGGTTACTACCGTTGGTTCATTCTGGACTTCTCTAAAATCGCCAAGCAAATGACAAGATTGCTTCAGAAAGATGAGAAGTTTGTGTGGACTCCAAAGTGTGAGGCTGCTTTTCACACTTTATGGACTTTGTTGACTTCAGCTCCCATTTTAGCACAATCTGATCCTGAGAAACCTTTTGATGTGTTTTGTTATGCATCAAGTATAGGTTTGGGATGTGTTCTTATGTAGGAAGGCTGAGTCATTGCTTATGCCTCATGTCAGCTGAGGAAGCATGAAGTCAATTACCCAACCCATGACCTAGAATTAGCAGCGATTGTCCTTGCATTGAAGATTTGGAAACACTATTTGCTTGGCAATGTGTGTCATATTTACACAGATCATAAGAGTCTTAAGTATATCTTCACTCAACCCGAATTGAATATAAGACAGAGAAGATGGCTAGAATTGATCAAAGATTACAATTTAGAAGTACATTATCATCCTGGCAAAGCGAATGTTGTTGTAGATGCTTTGAGCAGAAAGTCTCATTGCAATTCTCTGTGAGAAGATGGCTTCAATTTGCTACATCCTACTATGCTGCACAATATTATGATAAGTTGTTCTCTTGAGAGCAAGATCATCGAGCTTCAGAAGATCAATCTGGGTGTGTTCCACATCAAAAGAAAGATGAAAGAGCAAGAGACTAAGCATGTCAGGATAGATGAGAATGGTGTTCTATGGTTTAAAGATAGATTGGTAGTGCTGAAGGATAAGGAACTTAGAAACTAGATCTTAGGTGAGGCTCACTCTTCTAAACTGTCCATTCATTCGAGTAGTAGTAAAATGTATCAGGACTTGAAGACCCATTTTTGGTGGACCAAAATGAAGAAGGAAATTGCAGCTTATGTTGCTAGATGTGATAATTGTTGCCGAGTCAAGGCTATTCATTTGAAACCTGCTAGACTACTTCAACCACTGTCTATTCCAGGTTGGAAGTAGGAAGAGGTTAGCATGGATTTTATTGTTGGACTTCCACCTACTCATAAGAATTTTGATTCCATATGGGTGATTGTGGATCACCTAACCAAGTCTGTACATTTCATTCCAGTTAGAACTGACTACCGACTACATGAGTATGCTGAGTTGTATTTCTCCCACATAGTACATCTACATGGTGTGCCAAGAACCATTGTGTCTAATAGAGGGCCTCAGTTCACTGCTCGTTTTTGGGAACATTTGCACAAAATGTTAGGCACCAACTTAGTCAGAAGTTCTGCCTATCACCCTTAGACCTTCAGGCAAACTGAATGTGTAAATCAAATATTAGAAGACATGTTGAGAGCTTGTGTCATCTCTTCAAAGGGTTCATGGGAAAAGTGGCTACCTTTAGCTGAGTTTTCCTACAACAATAGTTATCAAGAGAGTATTAAGATGACTCCTTTTGAAGCTTTGTGTAGCCATAAATGTAGAACTCCTTTGAATTGGGTTGAACCCGGAGAAAGGAGATACTATGGTATTAACTTCATCGAAGAAGCCTAAGAGCAGGTCCGTATCATCCAAAAACATATGGAAGCCGCTCAATCAAGGCAGAAGAGTTATGCAGACAAGAGAAGAAGACCCATTGAATTTGAAGTAGGTGATTATGTATACCTGAAAGTGTCACCAATGAAAAAGGTACAACGGTTTGGTGTGAAAAGAAAGCTTGCACCTAGATATGTAGGTCCATATCCAATCATTGAGAAAAGCGGAAGAGTAACCTATAAGATCCAGTTACCTCCAGAAATGAGGTCTATCTTCAACATTTTTCATGTGTCCCAATTAAAGAAATGCTTACGTGTTCTAGAAGAAAGAGTGGAGGTTAGAGATATCAAGTTAAAATCGGATCTAGCCTATGAAGAGAAGCCAGTGCAAATTATAGATAGCAAGGATAGAGTAACTCAAAACCATGTGATCAAGTTTCACAAAGTGGTGTGGAATAACCACGGTGAGCAAGATGCTACGTGGGAACGGGGAGATTATCAACGAGAGGTTTATCTTTCTATGAAAAATGGTAGGTCTTTTAAATCTCAGGACAAGATTTCTATAAGGGGGAGGGGTTGTAACACCCTAGTGTTAAGCATTGCATTTGGCACTTGCATTTCAAGAGCACAAGCATCATCCAAGCATTCATGAGCATGAGCATATGGAATTTCACCTTATTCTTTACAAATTATCACATGTGATGTTGATTATATACATGCATATGCTTGTGATCATGTGTGACCAATGCAAGATATGGTTGTGTGGTCACAAAAACACCTTAGACATGTCTAGGATGGTAAATAGAACAATGTTTGTCTTCATGACATGGGCCAATTTTGCTTGTAAGTCCTAGTTTACTCAAAATATCATTTTTCATGATCCTACTTTGACCAAAGTTGAACTATAGTATAGAGTGTTTGCATGGTAGTGCACCCTTAATAAAAGTTGTATCTTATCTTATGTGGAACAAACTTTATTTAAGGGTCATGAGCCAATTCAGTGCCTAACATGGTTAAATAGGGCTCATAAGAATCAACAAAATGTTGTTTCTACTTAGAAATTTTGCTAAGTCAAAAATGCTGATTTTAGTTTCAAGTGCACCACTTTGGAGCTTTGTAACTTGCTAACCATGACAAATTAGATGTTACTCCCCAAAGCAAAGTTGTAGATCTCACATAGCTCTACAACTTTCACTAATACCATTTTCACTAAATCACCATGGATTAGGAGTTATATCACCTCAAAGTCGCCTTGTCAGTCACCGAGTCAGGCCTCAGCCGAATTCAAACCGGCCTCGGTGGCCGACTGCGCGCTAAAAGGTCCTAATATGGCTAGAGGAGGGTGAATAGCCTATTTAAAAATCTACAAACCAACTAGAGCAATTTGATTAGTACGACAAATAGCAAAAAACAAACTTACTCTAGCTCTACAAGGGTTGCAAGACACCTATCCAACAATTCTAGTTACTATGGTCACTAGACACACAATTTACTAAGTCACTGCTCACTAAGAGCTCTCACACTTGTTACACTAAAGAGATCCACTAGATGAACTTAAGCTACAAAGTAAGCTCTCAATTCTAGCTACACTAAAGATCTTACTACAACTAGTTTGCCAGTATGTAAATGAGTAAGTAAGGTGATTATACTGCCATATAGAGGAGTGAACCAATCACAAGATGAATACTAACTCAATCACCGGAAGAATACCAAGGGGCAAGAGACAACTAATTTTCTCCCGAGGTTCACGTACCTACCAACACACTACGTCCCTGTTGTGTCGACCAACACTTGGTGGTTCGGCGGCTAAGAGGTGTTGCACGAACCTTGTCCACACAATTAGACACCGCAAGAACCTACCCACAATTGAGATAACTCATTGACACGAGCAATCTACTAGGGTTACCTTTCAGCGCTCCACCAGGGAAGGCATAAGTCCCCTCACAATCACCGGAGATGGCCACAAACAATCACCAACTCGTGACAATCCTCCTCTGCTGCTCCAAGCCATCTAGGTGGTGGCAAGTACCAAGAGTAACAAGCGAATCTGGTAGTGAAACACGAACACCAAGTGCCTCTAGATGCAAATACTTAAGCAATGCACATGAATTCTCTCACAATCTCACAAAGATGATGAATCAATGATGGCGATGAGTGGGAGGGCTTTGGCTAAGCTCACAATGTTGCTATGTCAATGCAAATGGCCAAGAGAGTGAGCTTGAGCTGACCATGGGGCTTAAATTGAGAGCCCCCATGAATAGAGCCGTTGGGTCTCTGTTCCTTGAAAAATCAGGGCGACCCGACGCGCCAGTCGTATTGACCGAACGCAGGACGTCAGCGTACGGTCCTTAGATTTTCACCACGTGTCCCCTTCTTCAAATATTGATTGCCCGATTACAATGGTCACTAGTACACTTAAGTCGTGACCAAACACACAATAGTGTAGGACCGGACATAGGACTCTACCGTCCGATCACTTCTAGTAAGGTTCCAAAGGCAAAAATTCACGACCGGACATGTCCGGTCATGCTCGACCAGACTTGTCCAACATCTGGTCACTCATGGTCTTCTCTGTGCACTGCCACATCAGCAGGACCAGATGCTAAATAGTGTTTAGCCAAAGTTCGGTCGCCTACGTCTAGTTAAGAGACCGAGGGTGGCCTTCACTACGCGCCACAAACCGGACGCTAGGTTAGAGTCCGGTCACTACATGACTAGTGTCGGGGTCACTGTATCTCAGTGACTATCACTTCCTTCATTTCACCAACTTCTCCACCCTTGCTCAAATGTGCTAACCACCAAGTGTATCACCTTGTGCATGTGCGTTAGCATATTTTCACAAACATTTTCAAGGGTGTTAGCACTCCACTAGATCCTAAATGCATATGCAATGAGTTATAGCATCTAGTGGCACTTTGATAACCGCATTTTGATACGAGTTTCACCCCCTTTAATAGTACGGCTATTGATCCAAAATATGATCACACTCTCTAAGTGTATCGATCACTAAACCAAAAAGCTCCTATCAATTTCACCTTAGCCTTGAGCTTTTTGTTTTTCTTTCTCCTTTTCCAAGTCCAAGCATTTGATCATCACCATGCCATCACCATTATCATGTCATGATCTTCATTTGCTTCACTACTTGGAGTAGTTCTACCTATCTCATAATCACTTTGATAAACTAGGTTAGCACTTAGGGTTTCATCACTTCACCAAAACCAAACTAGAGCTTTCAATCTCCCCATTTTTGGTAATTGATGACAACCCTTACACAAAGATATGAATTGAATTTTAATTGAATCCATGTTGTTTGCCCAAGCATATTTACCATGTGTAAAAGGATATGGACAAGTTTCATGAATCCCAATTGGTAACATTAGCTCCCCCTACATATGTGCTAAGAGTTTGGATTTAAAGTTTGCACAAATGCATGGAATTGAGTTGTGGGAGAGTAATGTGTACCAAATGATGCTAAGGTATAAGAGATGGACCTTTGCAGCGTGATACCAATCGGAGTGCACCAATATACCATCCTTAGCAACATTAGTAACTAGACATGCACACAAAAACTAGAATACACCATGAAATCAACATTAGAAGCAAGGGTCTAGTTTTCATAATATAAACACAAGTCTAGTTACTCAACCTATGCATGCTAGTTTTTCATTTCATCATTCAAACCCACAACTAGCATACACCACACAAGCATAGAATTTTAAATTTAAAACTTGTGTCATGCAAGCAAGCATATGAAATGCACATCCAAATGCACCAATCAAGTTTATGAGTTTGCTCCCCCTACTTGTGTGCTCAAAATTTTAATTGATCCTCTTACTTTGTCATATTTCTCCTCTTATGTCAAAGTTCTCCCCCTTTGTCATTTAACCTTATCTTTGTGCCAATTTCTCCCCCTTTGTCATCAATGACCACAAAGGTTCAATTTTAGATAGGTTAAGATTATCAATGTCAATCAATGGGGTGAGGATAATTTTCCCAATTTTGGTTCAATTTAGCATACTTGCCAAAGATATTTAACTCGGTTTGATCTAAGGACAAGCTTCTTCACACTTCATTTCAAGGGTTATCTTGTACCATGTTGAGTTAAACACCTATAGCTCATTTTCTAGATCAAATACTAGGTTCACAAGCCCACAAACATGTCATATTCTACCACTAGATCAAGTCAAGCATATAAGCATCAAATTCATTTGATTCTCATGAATGAGCCTATAAGATGTAAGGAATGACTAAATGCACTAAACAAGTCCTTAGCAAAGGATGTATACATGCCAATCAACTTTTACCTTAGATTACTCGAAGGAGAGGTGTGTCACATAAGTGGGGGAGGGTGCATGAACACATATTTGAGAAATCCAATATATTCAACTCATTCCTTAGCTTGCAAAAGCTTTTCCTCATACAATGGCTTGGTGAATATATCGGCAAGTTGATCTTCGGTGCCCACACTCTCAATGCAAATGTCCCCTTTTTATTGGTGATCTCTAATGAAATGATGGCGGACATCAATGTGCTTTGTTCTTGCATGTTGAACCAGATTGTTGGTGAGCTTGATTGCACTCTCATTGTCACAAAGCAATGGCACTTTCTTGAATTTGATTCCAAAGTCATTCAAGGTGGCCTTCATCCAAAGTATTTGTGCACAACAACTACTGATAGATATGTATTCAGCTCTGGCGGTTAATAATGCAACACTATTTTGCTTCTTTGATGACCATGAAACAAGTGATCTTCCCAATAGTTGACATGTGCCTAAGGTGCTCTTCCTTTCAATCTTGCATCCCGCATAATCTGAGTCAAAGTAACCAACTAGCTCAAACTTTGCTCCTTTGGGATACCACAAACCAACATTTTGTGTATGCTTTCAGTACCTCCAAATAAGGGTTATCTTGTACCATGTTGAGTTAAACACTTAGAGCTCATTTTCTAGATCAAACACTAGGTTTACAAGCCCACAAACATGTCATATGCTACCACTAGATCACAATAAGTATAGAAGCAATAGTGGTACCATACAATCATCAAATTCATTTGTTTTTTTATGAATGAGCCTATTAAATGTGAAAGATGTCTAGATGCACTAAACAAGTCCTTAGCAAGGATGTATGCCATGCCAATCAACTTTTACCTTGGATTGCTCGAATGAGAGGCATGTCATATGAGTGGGGGGTGCATCAACACATATTTAAGAAATCCAATATGTTCAACTCATTCCTTAGCTTGTAAAACCTTTTCTCATCCAATGGCTTGGTGAATATATCAGCAAGTTGATCTTCGGTGCCTACACTCTCAAGGCAAATGTCCCCTTTTTATTGATGATCTCTTATAAAATAGTGGCGGACATCAATGTGCTTTGTTCTTACATATTGAACTAGATTGTTGGTCATCTTGATTGCACTCTCATTGTCACATAGCAATGGAACTTTCTTGAATTTGATTCCAAAATCACTCAAAGTGGCCTTCATCCAAAGTATTTGTGCACAACTACTACAGGTGGATATATATTCGGCTTCGGTGGTTGATAATGCAACACTATTTTGCTTCTTTGATGACCATGAAACAAGTGATCTTCCCAACAATTGACATGTGCCCAAGGTGCTCTTCCTCTCAACCTTGCATCCCACATAATCTGAGTTAGAGTAACCAACTAGCTCAAACTTTGCTCCTTTGGGATACCATAAACGAACATTTTGTGTATGCTTTAAGAACCTCAAAATTCTCTTTGTAGCCTTCAAATGACTTTCTCTTGGTGAGGCTTAAAATCTTGCACACATGCATACACTAAACATGACATCCGGCCTTGATGCGGTCATATAGAGTAGGATTCTAGTCATAGACGGATACATCTTTTGATCCACCATGTTGTCACCAGCATCACTATCCAAGGTTCCATTTGTCCCCATTGGTGTACTAATAGCTTTAGCATCATCCATTCCAAACTTCTTGAGCATGTCTTTGATGTACTTGCCTTGACTCACAAATGTGCCATTCTTCATTTGCTTGATTTTAAGACCAAGGAAGTAACTAAGCTCTTCAATCATGGACATCTCAAACTCACTTGGCATCATCTTGTCAAACTCCTCACAAAAATCTTAGTTTGTTGACCCAAATATGATATCATCAACATAGATTTGCAATACAAACAAGTCATTTCCAAGCTTCTTGGTGAAGAGTGTGGTATCAACCTTTCCCATCTTGAATCCCTTAGAGAGTAGGAAATCCCTCAATCTCTTATACCATGCTCTTGGTGCTTGTTTCAATCCATACAAAGCCTTTCTCAACTTGTAAACATGGTTGGGCTTTTTCTCATCTACAAAACTAGGAGGTTGCTCAACATACACAAACTCATTGATGTACCCATTGAAAAATGCACTCTTCACATCCATTTGATACAACTTGATGTTGTGGGCACAAGCATAGGCTAACAAGATCCTAATTGCTTCGAATCTTGCAACCGGGGCATATGTTTCTCCAAAGTCAAGACCTTCAACTTGAGTGTAACCTTGAGCCACTAATCTTGCTTTGTTCCTTATTACTATGCCATCTTGATCTTGTTTGTTCTGAAAGACCCACTTGGTTCCAATTACATTATGATCCATAGGCCTCTTAACTAACTCCCATACTTGATTTCTCTTAAAGTTGTTTAACTCTTCATGCATAGCATTGACCCAATCAACATCCGTCAAAGCTTCATCTATCTTCTTAGGTTCAATGGATGACACAAATGAGAAATGTTCACAAAATGATGCCACTTTTGATCTTGTTTGTACACCTCTTGAAATATCACCAATGATAGTGTCCAATGGATGATCTCTTGCAACATTGGTTGGTTGGAGTACTTGCATTTGATTGATCATTTTGTTGAGATGATGAACTAGCTATTTGTTGATCTTGCACTTTGTCAACACTAGCACTTGCTTGACTTTGATCTTGAGAACCACTAGCTTGTACATTTGAGTTAGAGAGCACTTGATTCTTGTCATCTTCAACATCAATCACCTCTCTAGGCCTTAACTCACCAATGTCCATGTTCTTCATTGCATTGACCAATTGAGTGCCTCTCACATCATCTAGATTCTCATCTTCCTCTTGGGAACCATTTGTTTCATCAAACTCCACATCATGAACCTCTTCAAGAGTACCACTAGCCAAATTCTAAACTCTATAAGCCTTGCTAGTAGTGGTGTAACCAAGCAAGAAACCTTCATCACATTTCTTTTCAAACTTTCTCAATCTAGTGCCTTTCTTCAATATATAGCATTTACAACCAAAAACCCGAAAGTATGCTATGTTGGGCTTTCTTCCATTCAAAAGCTCATAGGGTGTCTTCTCCATCATGGGGTGACAATAGAGTCAGTTGCTATAATAGCAAGCCATGTTGATTGCTTCAGCCCAAAATGAATGACTCACATTATACTCACTCAACATTGATCTTGCCATGTCAATCAAAGTTATATTCTTTCTTTCAACTAAGCCATTTGATTGTGGAGTATACTTGGCCAAAAATTGATGATTAATACCAAAATCATCACATAAATCATCCACTCTTGTATTCTTGAACTTGTTTCTATTGTGACTTCTCACTTTCATGATGGTTGTTTCAAACTCATTATGAATTCTCTTAATGAATGTCTTGAAGGTTGCAAACACATCACTCTTGTCAACAAGAAAGAACACCCATGTATATCTAGTGAAATCATCCACAATCACAAATCTATATTTTTTTCCACTAATGCTAGTGTATGTGGTTGGTCCAAACAAGTTTATGTGCACCAACTCAAATGCCTTAGATGTGCTCATCATGCTCTTCTTAGGATGTGTGTTACCAATTTGCTTTTTTGGCTTGACATGCACTACATAACTTATCCTTCTCAAATGTGACATCTTTCAAGCCTCTAACTAAGTCATGCTTGATCAACTTATTCATTTGTTTCATTCCAACATGACCAAGCCTTCTAAGCCATAACCAACCCATGCTAGACTTAGTGATCAAACATGTTGACAATTGAGCTTCTCTAGCATTGAAATCAACCAAGTATAGATTCTCATATTTAAATCATTTGAATATCAAGTTAGAGCCATCTACACTTATGATCTCTACATCATCCACACCAAATATGCACTTGAAACCAAGATCACATAACTAAGCTACCGATAATAGGTTAAAGTTCAAGCTCTCTACTAGTAGCACATTGGAAATGCTCGTCTTTGGATATTGTAATCTTACCAAGACCTTTGACCTTGCCTTTTCCATTGTCATCAGATATGATACTATCAATCTTATTGCTCTTATTTTCATTAATTGAATTGAACATTCTTGGATCACCGGTCATGTGTTGTGTGCACCCACTATCAAGCACCCAATGCCTTCCTCTGACTTTATAATTGACATACAAAAGAAGATCAATTCCTTTTAGGTACCCAAACTTGCTTAGGTCCTTGAAGGTTAGTTACCAAGGTCTTTGGTACCCAAATGGCCTTCTTCTTTGGGCCCACAATTGGTGTACCAATGAACTTAGCCTTCACACTATTGGCACCCTTGACAAGCATGTAACAAGAATCAAATCTAATTGAGGATACAATAGGTTGTTTATTCTTGTTAGCCTTGCAATATTGCTCTATATGTCCAACTTGCTTGCATCTATTGCAAAACCGACCATTGCCCTTCACAAAGCTAGCTTTGGGAGTGACAAAGCCACCTTGCCTTTCTTGGAGGTATAGCCTAATCTCTCTTTGTTGAGAGAAAAAATTTGGCTACCCAAGCACTTTAGCAAAAGCAAGCATCTTCACCATAGGCATTGCCTAAGGCACGAGTGAGCTCATTCACCTCCTTCTTGAGGGTCTCATTTTCCACCATTAGTGAGGCATCACAAGTGAAACTATCACTCAAAGTTGAAGTTGAAGTAGAAGTGCTACAAGAAGGGTTAGTGGGAGCAACTACAATGAGCTTATAAAAAGATTCATCAATAATATCACATGTTAGTCCTACATCACAAGACACGATCACTTGCTCCTTCTTGCCTTCCTCCATTTTGACTTGCTCAATGACAGAGGAGTGAGCCTTTTCAAGCTTAGAGTGAGCTTTGCCAAGCTTCTTATGGGCTTATAATTGCCTCTCATGAGTGGCTTTGAGCTCATCAAAAGATTGCTCAAGAAATTTGATTTTCTTGTGCAATTCTTTGCACTCATTTCTCTTCATCTCAAAGCAAGTGTGCACTTGCTCACACATGTCCATGAGCTCCTCCTTGGTGTACTCCTCATCATCATCATCACTCTTACAAGCATCACTTTCACATTTATCACCATCAATCACATCATATTTTACCTTGGTAGGCTTTGCCATGAGGCATGTCGATGGAGTGTCGAAGATAGAGGGCTTGTTGTTAATGGCGATGCTTGCTAGCGCTTTCTTGATAGATTTCTTGCCATCGTCACTAGAGCCATCACTATCCAAAGAGCCATCACTATCCCAAGTGACCACTTAGCCCCCACCCTTCTTCTTCTTTTAGAAGGTCATCTTCTTCTCCTACAACGTGATTGGGGCTCTTGCAATTGTAGAATCTTCTCACATATTCTTTGCTTTTGGTGTGATCTCTTCTCTTTCTTGTACCATAGCCCTTCTTCTTCATGAATTTGCCCATCTTGTGCACAAATAGAGCCATGGCCTCATCATCAATATTACTAAGATTCTCATCATCACTTGATTCTTTCTTGGACTTGCCCTTGTTCTTAGATGATGAGCTAGCCTTGAATGCTACACTCTTCTTCTTCTTGTCTTCATCTTCCTTCTTGTCATCTTTGTCAACCCCTTTCCTTTCCGCATAGTATTCCTCTTGTGTCATGACATCACCTAGTACTTGGTTAGGGGTAATCTCCTTCAAATTGCCTCTTATGATAAGCAATCTCAACATCTCAAATCTTAGAGGTAAGCACATCAAGAACCAATAAGAGACATCATCATCATTGATCTTTTCTCCCAATGCCTTCAAATCATTGACAATTACTTGCAATTGATGGAACATCTCCGGAATGCTCTCATCTTCCTTCATCTTAAAGATTGTCAACTTGTCCTTGAGAATGTACAACTTGGCACTCTTCACCTCTAGTATGCCCTCATATGTTTCCTCCAATCTCTTCCACACCTCATTAGCTCTCTCACAATCCTTGATTTGCTCAAACACCTTAGAATAAATGGCATTGTATATGGTGTTGAGAGCCATTGTATTGCATTGCTTGTTGGTCTTGTCTTGGTTGGTGATATTGTTGGGATCAATGATAGCATAGTCACTCTTGGTCACATCCCATACTTGATCATTGATTGAACCAAGATACATCATCATCTTTCTTTTTGAATAATCATAGCTTGTGCCATCAAAGAACGATGGTTTACCCCCCACATGGTTGAAAATAACTTGAGCCATAATTTGACACCGAGGTTGTTAAGCCTTCAATCAAATGGTGACCATGGCTCCAATACCACTTGAAAGGTCCTAACTTGGCTAGAGGGGTGGTGAATAGCCTATTTAAAAATCAACAAATTAACTAGAGCAATTTGATTAGTATGACAAATAGCGAAAAGCAAACTTACTCTAGCTCTACAAGGGTTCCAAGCCACCTATCCAACAATTCTAGTTACTATGATCACTAGACACACAATTTACTAAGTCACTACTCACTAAGAGCTCTCACACTTGTTACACTAAAGAGCTCCACTAGATGAACTTAAGCTACAAAGTAAGCTCTCAATTCTAGCTATGCTAAAGAGCTTACTACAACTAGTAAGGTGATTATACCACCGCATAGAGGAGTGAACCAATCACAAGATGAATACTAACTCAATCACCGGGAGAATACCAAAGGGCAAGAGACAACCAATTTTCTCCTGAGGTTCACATGCTTGCCAACATGCTACGTCCCTATTGTGTCGACCAACACTTGGTGGTTCGGTGGCTAAGAGGTGTTGCACGAACCTCGTCCACACAATTGAACACCACAAGAACCTACCCACAAGTGAGGTAACTCAATGACACAAGCAATCCACTAGGGTTACCTTTCGGCGCTCCACCGGGGAAGGCACAGGTCCCCTCACAAATCACCGGAGATGGCCATGAACAATCACCAATTGGTGCCAATCCTCCTCCGCTGCTCCAAGTCGTCTAGGTGGTGGCAACCACCAACAGTAACAAGCAAATCTGGCAGCGAAACATGAACACCAAGTGCCTCTAGATGCAATCACTCAAGCAATGCACTTTGATTCTCTCCCAATCTGACAAAGATGATGAATCAATGATGGAGACGAGTGGGAGGGCTTTGGCTAAGCCCACAAGGTTGCTATGTCAATGCAAATGGCCAAGAGAGTGAGCTTGAGCCGGCCATGGGGCTTAAATAGAGAGCCCACATGAATAAAGTCATTATCTCTTTGTTCCCTAAAAATCAAGGCAACCGGATGTGTCAGTCGTATTGATCGAACGCAGGACCCCAGCGTCTGGTCCTCAGATTTTTGCCATGTGTCCCCTTCTTCAAATGTTGATCGCCCGATTACAACAGTCATCAGTACACTTAAGTCGTGACCAGATGCATAATAGTGTAGGACCAAACACAGGACTCCAGCATCTGGTCACTTCTAGTAAGGTTCCAGAGGTAGAAATTTGCGATCGGACATGTCTGGTCATGCCCGACCGGACTTGCCCAGCGTCCGGTCACTCTCGGTCTTCTCTGTGCGCCACCACATCAGCAGGACTGGATGCTAAACAGTGTTCAACCAGAGTTCGATCGCCTATGTCCAGTCAAGAGACTGAGGGCGACCTTCACTACGCACCACTGACCGGACGCTGGGTCAGAGTCCGGTCACTGCATGACTAGCGTCCGGTCACTATATCTCAGTGACTATCACTTCCTTCATTTCACCAACTTCTCCACCCTTGCTCAAATGTGCTAACCACTAAGTGTATCACCTTGTGCATGTGTGTTTGCATATTTTCACAAACATTTTTAAGGGTGTTAGCACTCCACTAGATCCTAAATGCATATGCAATGAGTTATAACATCTAGTGGCACTTTGATAACCGCATTTCGATATGAGTTTCACCCCTCTTAATAGTATGGCTATTGATCCTAAATGTGATCACACTCTCTAAGTGTCTCGATCACTAAACCAAAAAGCTCCTATCAATTTCACCTTAGCCTTGAGCTTTTTGTTTTTCTTTCTCCTTTTCCATGTCCAAGCATTTGATCATCATCATGCCATCACCATTATCATGTCATGATCTTCATTTGCTTCACTACTTGGAGTAGTGCTACCTATCTCATAATCACTTTGATAAAGTAGGTTAGCACTTAGGGTTTCATCAATTCACCAAAACCAAACTAGAGCTTTCACGTGCGTAGCCCGCGGCCGCCACTTGGTGGCCGTACGTCGGCGCCAAGCCTACTGGTTAGGTCGGGGCAGGCAGCAAAGCCACCGTGATGTGTGCCTCCACTCCCACTCACGCTCACTCCTCTGCCTGGCCTCACGCTCGTTCTCTTCCACAGCTGAGCAGTGCCATCGCTGTCGTGCCTTCGCCGAGCTCACGAGCCACCGCCACCATGCCATTGCTCAATAGCTCATGAACACTACCTCGCCACGACCCGCTCTACATGCTCGATGCCGCTACTAACCCTAATCTACACCCGCTAGGGTCAACATGAAGCCATAGCCGAGCTTGCCCTAGCCCATCATGGCAGTAGTTGGCCGATGCACCGCCACGCATCACTGCCGTGCCGCCATATCTACCATCGAGCTTGCTCCAGTGCGCCTTTGAGTCAATCATAGGTACCATTTGATGTGGGGTGTCGAGGGGAGCATGTCGGTGGTGACCTCACCTCAGGTGACCTCGCCGTCGACGAGTTCACCGTTGGTCAAGCCGCTGCCCTGCTTCTGTGCCGATGACATGTGAGGCCCATTGACCTACGGGGCCCAGTAGTCAAGCGCAGCGGGTGTAGTGAGCCAGGTACACGTAGCAATTTTTAGTTTTTAATCTTTTTCTTTATTCTTTTTTAGAAATTGATTCCAACTTCAAAAATTCATATCTAGAGTTAGAAGTGTCCAAATTGAGTGAACCAAATTTCGTTGGATTCATCACGAAGTGTACTATTTGATAAAAATATGAAACACTAACCACAACAACAAGATTAGAGATGGATGGTCTGACGCTAAAAGCGGCTACTGCGACAGACAATCTAACGCTAAAAAGTTATAGTGACAGACTTCTGCAGATGTTGTAAGTCCTGTCGCTAAAAATCTTTAGCGTCAGACAGTACTTTTAGCAACAGATAGCCTGCTGCCCTGAATATTTATAGCGACAGATAGTCCATTGTTAGTTTTTAGCGATAGATGCTCTGTTGTCAAGCATATACCGATAGATCATCCAATAGTCCATGTGTTTATAGCGACAGATTGTTCAACAGGACACCATAAATATACAAAAAAATACGATGAGAAAACATTTATCACATATCAAACCCAGATTCAAGCTTAATATAGTGTCCACGTCACATGAAGGTACACAAACACACATATATCACATGGAGGTCAATATTTATTACATCTAATTTGTCTTGTACGCCATATGAGTGTAAGTCATTTAGCAAAGTCAAACATCAAAAGAATTACATGAATGCACATCTCAACAGAAAATAATACTTTTGGTACAGGTTTGCAAGGCAAGGAGACATGCTAGTTGCAACCCAAATGACTTGTGGTACAAGTTTGCTGAAACTTGGGAGGATCCATCTCCAGTTGCCCTCTACATAAAAAAGAATTGACTAGTGACTAATGCTCAGATTTCCAACGAAAAATATCAAACCATCACCACTCAATACTTGTAGGGACATAACAAATTCAGAATGTCAGATGAACCATGAAAGATGGAACCAAGAGTTATATTCATGTTTGTTGCATATATATAGTAAACCCATACTTGTAGGAACATAACAAGTTCAGAATGGTCTAGTTGCAAGTTGGTAAATGAGTTACAAGAAAAGTACCAGTACGATTCGTGCATATTTTTGGGCATAAGGTTGTAATCAAATAATTCACCAAAGCAGAATTGTACCTCAAGTACAGCTTGCTAAAACAGTAACTAACAACTAATACTAACCAGCATTCTAATGAATAGCCAAAGCAGTACGAAATTAACTTGATATTAGCAGTAACAAATTTTCTATAGACCAATTAAACAGCTAGTAGTGACAAGCAGTTTATCACACACAAGTAGTCCACGGGATGCTTTCTCCAATCCCAATTGGGTAACATTATGCAACTAATTTTGCAACAGCTGAAGTCTCAATGTTTTCATGAGAATAAAGTAAATCAGTTATAAGTGATATAAGGCAAGATATCACAGATGAAAAATTATCAGCTATTCAAAATGCCTATCATTTAAGTGAGGGCTGGCAGGAGATGGCTGCAGCACCTAGACAAATCTGAGATCAACGATTGCAGCTCAAGAAAATATAAGTGAAGACAACACTTCCCCTATCCCACCTTCTATACAAGTACCAAAATTTGCTTCAGATAGTCAGATTAATACTGCCATGTTGCATGCAGTCTGCAGCCTGAACTAGATGCAATGGCCATGCAGAAGAAAAAAAATTAGATTGAGGACTAACCAACTACTTGACTAGGATTTGAGGTCAGTAGAAGGGAAGAGAGTACAATCACGAACCTTCTTCCAAGGATGAGATCAGGTCCCAAAAAAGTAATCAAATCAAAGGGAGCAAATGACTAAGTAGATATATTATTCAAAAACAAGCAACCTATGCTCACATAATCTTCTATTTTTTTCTCAAATAATTTTACTAATTTCCATTAACAGGCAAGTTAAATCAACCAATAGATGTCTAGCATTAGCACTGTAAATGCATTGTGCCTTTACCTAAAACTGAGCCAGACAAGATAACATAGCTAGGACAAAATGCTTTTACAATCATGCAAGGTACATTGGCCAGAATATTTTGTCAAAACAAATGGAGCCAGACAAGATAACATAACTAGCACAAAATGCTTTAACAAATGCAAATAGCCATTGAAAGAATCTGTAAAAAATGGCTTTGTTCTTCAGTCTGGACCACACACACATACTGTAAAAAAATCAAAGAATCAGTAAAATGAAGAAACACTAACGTGAAGCTCAAAAGCATCACACGTGGCTAGGAGCATCTCAAAAGCATCTCACTATTTGGTGCAGTGTTCATCAGATTCTTGTGAGAATCAAAATGCTGAGACACAAGCTAGCTAGAACCGATTCGCTAGTATACTATTAATTCAGTTTTTTTGGGACTTCTAACCATCTGAAACCATGGCATCCTTAGTTTAGGTGGCATGAGAAATTCAGAGAGCAGTATAGACATTGGCGGACCCAGCTGAAAAGTTCAGCTAGGGCAGGTTGCTACATACAAATACCAAACTTAACCGGTCTAATCATGTATGTATATCAATTCTAGTGAGCTACACCAACTGCGCTGACATAGTTGCAGGATAAGCCTAAAATACTAGCTTGCTAGCTAAGGAACACTAAGAAGCCCATTGGTGGAGCCTGGCAGGAGCTAAGGGGATCTCCCTGCTCACTGCCGGAGGAGCAGTCTAAAGGACCGCTGTATACTGTAGTTGTTGGGTCGTCCTTTTCTTTTAACCGGTGATTTAGTTTCCATGTACTAGTGGGGGTGTGTGTGGGTTTGGGTCTATATATGACTCTTTTTTCTTCTATTAATACAATGATACGCAACTCTCCTACGTGTTCGAGAAAAAAAAAAGTCTACCGAAAGGTCCATACTACTGTTTGGCTGCTTGATTTTCAGCCTTCCAAAAGAAGTTGATGTTGAGTTGCAGACTTCATGTGCAAGACTCTCTACCATAGTCCAGAATTTCAAAGCTTGCATAAATAAAGGATAGCGTTGCTAACAGATAACTAGACAGGTTGTTCTGAGTTACAGAAAATATAACTTGAAGGCAGAGTTCACTTTATTGAACCAAGGGAAATAATCATAGTGAAGAACTAGGCCAGAAGTTCAAGTGTACATTACCGAAATGGTGAATAAGGATTTTTAAAATAATAAAAACATAGAAACAATCTTTCTCCAAATTAAAATACTACCCATATTGACTAACCACTCCATGAAGTATTTCTTCACAAATGATACAGGTGAATCGACCAAATTATTGTTGACAAGCCAAATCTCTAACATTGCTGCTACAAAGTATCCAATAGCTATCCTCTACAAGTACAAGAAGCATGATAACAATAAGAAATCAAAATTTCAAACATTACATGAATAAAAAAGAAATGGAATACACCAACTTAGATAAATAGGCTTGTTTTATTTATCACCTGCAGCACACCTAGCCATCGAATATGATCCAAATCGACACCATAAGTTAGTTTGTGTCGTCCATGAATGTATCCTCCTACAAGTACAAAAGAACAGAAAGATAAACTCCAACCTGATAGGAATCCCACAAAATGGGTCAATGAGAGCTACTTGGCCAAGAACTAGCGATAAGTATAACCTTGCAAAATCACACCCAATATGAAAAGCTTTGAAGCCTGAATTGCAGCCTTCTTAGTTGCAGCTGTCTTGTTTGGCATTTTCTGCAGTCCAACATCTGCAACTGTCAGAGGTTATTTTTATCCTAATAAATGATTACATTGTGCACCAAGCACCAACCATCCAAGGAAGATATACAAACAAACTGTATTATGGACAAGGGCATAACAGATGTAAAGAGTAATGTTTGTTCCTAGCAACTAAAGTGTAATGTGAAATCTTACATCATACTTCATCTACAAAGTAGAACTAGCATCCCTCTTATATCCAATGATCATGCATCGCATCTTTTCAATGGCAACCATATTATTGTTTTTGGCATAGGAGCAGCAAGAGAAATGGTTTACAGAATTTCAAGTTGATGAGGTAGCCAAAGTCAACAGATTTCACCAAGGACGTTTTCAATAATCCATTGCCCTGGAAAGTAGGATATGTCTGCAAGTATCTAGCCTTTATACTCAGAAAAAGTGTTGACTTCACCATTTGGCAATCGCAGAGCTCAACAAGTGCTCTCAAATTTCCCCTTCTATTTGAGGGGCAATTGAATAGCTCAACAAATTCCCAACCCATATGGTGGCATCAATTCGTAGCAGCCAGTGGCCCAGGGTTCAGAATAATAAATCCAAAGATCCAACATTCTAGATTAGTTGCATCATTCATACTGTGCTCGAGCAGCTAGTAGTTAGTAGTTTAGCATACTACCTTGAAGACGAGTGCGGCGGAGACACCGATGATGAAGAGGAAGACGGGCATGACAAAGTCCGCCACTGTAACTCCGAACCATGGCGCGTGGTTGATGCCTGGCCACGCCCCGCTGGCGTCATCCACGAGTATCATCATCTGCGCACGCAACCAGAGTCCACGCCTGAATTGAGGAGCCACCGTGCAAAGAACCAACATGACCTGGATAGAATTTTCACTCACGGCAACAGTGAAGCCGCGGAACATGTCCAGCGAGGCCACTCTCTCCGGCTTCCGCTGCTCCTCGGGCTGCATAGCCGCAGCATCTAGGGGCGGATGCTGAGGGTACAGGGGTCAATGTATGGGTGGATCTCTTCGGTTGGGGCGAGCAGGGGGCGGCGACGGTCGGAGTCATCACCGTCGTCGGTGATGGCGACGACGGTGTCGTCCATTTTTTGATCTTCTCGCACCGTCGGCGCAGATCTACATTATTATCAGATTACAGGCTTACAGCCACAGATGAACTCATGGCAAAACTGTGACAAGCAAGCCCAATGTAAGTATGCGTGAGTACCTTGAAGATCGAGGGACGAGCTTAGCACCCAGGCCAGCGCCAAGGGCAGGCCGTAGCCCCTAGGCTCCAGGCGCAACGCGGCACTGCGTGCTGGTGAAAGTTCTAGTTTGGTTTTGGTGAATTGATGAAACCCTAAGTGCTAACTTAGTTTATCAAGTGATCATGAGATAGGTAGCACACTTCAAGTGGAGAAGCTAATGAAGATCATAACATGACATGGCGATGATCAAGGGCTTAAACTTGAAAAGAAGAAAGAGAAAAACAAAAAGCTCAAGGCAAAGGTATAATCCATAGGAGCTATTTTATTTTGGTGATCAAGACACTTAGAGAGTGTGATCACATTTAGGTTTGATAGCCGTACTATTAAGAGGGGTGAAACTCGCATCGGAATACGGTTTTCAAAGTGCCACTAGCTGCTCTAACTCATCACATATGCATTTAGGATCTAGTGGAGTGCTAACACCCTTGAAAATGTTTGTGAAAATATGCTAACACATGTGTGTAAGGTGATACACTTGGTGGTTGGCACTTTGGAGCAAGGGTGAAGAAGTTAGTAGTGAAAACGAGTTGGTCGCGAAGACGCTGGCGTCGGTCAACTGATCGGACACTGGGTCAAAAAGCACCGAACGCTGACAGCTTGCGTCTGGTCGAACTGGTCGGTCGGCATAGTACCTAGGGTATTGCACCGGACACTGGTCTGTGTCCGGTCAAGGTGGACCGAACGTGTCCGATCGAAGAAATATGCCTCGGGGAGCTTACTGGAAACAACCGGACGCTGGGGCTTCAGCGTCCGGTCAGTTTTGCCAGAGCGTCCGGTCACCTCATAGCCATTGACATCTAACGAACAGCGTTTAAAGTTGGTGACGTGTGGTGTCCATCGGGCAATCGGACGCTGAGGGCTGGCGTCCGGTCAGTTCGACCGGAGCATCCGGTCAGCCCATGTTATGCCCAGTGAAGGGGCATAACAGCTCTATTTCGTGGGAGCTTCTATTTAAGCCCCATGGCCGGCTATGGCTCACATCTTTGGCCATTTGCATTGACATAGCAACCTTGTGATCCTAGCCAAAGTCCTCCCACTCATCTCCATCATTGATTCATCATCATAGTGAGATTGGGAGTGATCCAAGTGCATTGCTTGAGTGATTACATCTAGAGGCACTTGGTGTTCGTGTTTTGCTACGGATTTCGCTTGTTACTCTTGGTAGTTGCCGCCACCTAGACGGCTTAGAGCAGTGAGGATCGTTGAGCGGAGGGTGGTGATTATCTCCGGCTCCAATCGTGGTGATTGTGAGGGGTTCTTGACCTTTCCCCGGCGGAGCGCCAAAAGGTACTCTAGTGAATTGCTCGTGGCTTGTGTCATCCTCTGTCACACCCCAAAATTTCCAATTTTGGGTTGTGCATAGAAAACACTAATTAAAATAAATGTTTTGATATTTGGATAAAATTTACCAATCTTAGTTTGAACTAGCGTAAATTTAGTTATAGGAAAAATGTGAATTTTCAACTTTTTCAAATTAATTTGACGAGCTATTGCTTGATGTGATGCTTGGTTGTTGATTTATTTCATGTTGTGAGAAAAGTTTGTTTTGAAATGCGCTTAGTAAGTCGATTTTCTTTCTCTAGCAATTCTTAGTCTTTCTCACGGATCAAATTCCTTGTTTTCCAACTTAATATTTGCTTGAGAAGTATCCTAAAATCTTTTCCATGAAATCCAAATCACTCCTTCCTGCTCACTATTCATCAACCTATCTCCATGGATACCTCGGGAATTTCTTTAGCTTATTCCGGAACTTGTTCCCGCTTGTTTGTGAGCATAATCTAATTTTTAAATGCTCCAAAATATCTTTTCATGAGCTCCAAATACTTTATTTGGGTTCGTCTTGTTCTAAAATATCTCCGAGAAATTTTCCTGAATTTTCAGAGCCTTCGGAGTATTTTTCGTGGCTTAAAATTCAATTCTGGACTTTTCTAGAATTATTTTATCCATGAAATTAATTAATTCCAAAAATAATAAAATATCTCAGATTTCCTCATGCCCAAAGGCCCATGTCTTTATTTACTATTGGGCTTTAATAATTAATTAGGCCTATTAGTAAAGGTGGAGGGTGCAACATTAATTAGTATCATATCGCTAGTTAACGTGGTTGTGGAGAGTTTTTCTTCCTATATATATCAACCAACCCCTTGGGCAAAGCACACCAAAACTATCGTATGGGGAGCCCCTAGTTTGGAAAATTCCTCGTGTAGTAAATCAGATTTTTCTCATCCTTCTCTCATCGTCGCCGTCGCTGTTGCCGTTGTCGTCTTGCTCCTCCTACGCCGCCGAGGTACCCCTAGGTAAGACCGCTATCCAAAATGTTTTCCCAGACTTTGTCGTCTTCTTTTAAAAGCATATTTTAGTCGGTTCACTTCAAAAGTACGTTTTCAACTATTTACAGAATTGCCACTGATTTTGTTTTAGCCATAACTTCTCCGTTTTAACTCCGATTTGACCTGTTCAAATTGCGTTAGGTTCATAATTTCATAGTCTACATGTTCATACTACTGTTAAGTAGGTTTTCAACTTCTCAAATTCGAGGTTAGATTTAATCTATTATTTTAATAAAGGAAATCTTGTTTATTTCATATCTTTTGCGTTTTAGATCCATTTTGACCCATTCAAGTTGCGTTAGATTCATATCGACGAGATCTAAGCGTTAGTAGTAGTGGTTACCATATTACTATTTCTAAAATTTCATGTTTAAATCATATCTTGATTAATAATTATGCAACTGGATTTTATAAATAGAATATGATTTGTTTCACTTTAGTTTTATAAATCAAATCTAAATTTGACTTAAATTATAATCTCTATACAATATCATATATATGTTTTTATATAATTAAAACACATGAAGCTAACAGTTTTATGAGTAGATCTTTTGGTAGTTGTATCTTTTCAACCGTAGCTCCGATTAGTGTGCTTCTCGCGTCTTTGTGTTCATAGCGAGACATAGATTTATTTTACAAACTTTTCATCTTGATTTTATGTTTGGTGTATTGTTCTGATTTAGATCTATTGTTTGCATCATGTATGATTGTATAGATGCTTGTGTGGTGCTTTATGATTACGTCCAGTCGGTGAGGTATACGTGGTGATCAAGAAGAAGAAGAAGAAGAAGAACATTGAAGATTAAAGCTTACCGAAGGATCGGTGTTTCAAGGCAAGTATAGCATGGGATCATCCTTGATGTCCTATTCACTTTAACCACTAAATTTCATATGCATGTGTCCACCTTGATACCCTTTATAGGATTCCCTAGAAATTGTTTATTGAATACCTTAAAACCTCAGGATATATGCATTTGGGTATTACTTTTGCTAGCGCTTAACATTGGCCATGATCTTGATACTTGATTAATAATTGAGCTATAAACTATAAAAGATAACTTGTTAGCAACAATAGAAGGGTTAAATTCCCTCTCCACAAGGTCTCATTTGTAAGTGATCGTCCGGGACTTATAGTACAACTATGAGGGCTATATGGCTCTGGCTTTAGCTCAGTATGAGGTCTTTTTCTAGCCGGCTTAGAAGATACTGCGAGTTGGGTATAGGATAGCCTCTGTCCTATTGAGCCTAGCTATGGAAGTGGCCTTTTATTTTTTTTTGGAAGGGGGGTTCCTATATCCGATGACCCTGCGGCCCTTCCCGGTTAGACGGAACCTTTGAAAGGCTTCATAGTGAACCCTACCGACCTTCCTTGGTAGAGGGTTAAGAGGCTCACGACCTCGGGCGAAAGGGCAAATCACGACTCATAGTGAAAGTGTACACCTCTGCGTAGAGTTTAATAAACTGATATATCAGTCGTGCTCACGGTCACGAGCGGCCAAGGGATTCTTACGCCAAAGATGAGTACTTGTTTAATTATGGTTAACTGAGTTGTTTTGAGCTATTTATTATTCATGTTCATTGATCATGTGTTAAGGGAATATTGTGCTACCTTGTTACTAATTAATACTAAATATGACTATCTACTTAAAAGCTAAATGCAGTTTAACAAGTGTCAGCGTTTTGAGCCTCATAAACCCCGTGTTATATTTGCTGAGTTCGATATGGACTCACCCTTGCAATTTTCCCCCACACCTCAGGCTGGATAACAGTCTATCAGAGACTTGAGAAGTTAGGCTTGTGGTCAACCAGTCAGTTGGATCCAGTGGAGTGAAGTCTGCACCCGGAGATCAGAGTTGTCTATCCATTGATTGCTTTCTAAGGTTATCTCTTTTGCTAAGTTCGCTATATATATTAAGCATTATGAATTGATACTGCCCCTTCATTTGTAGCTATATGTGAGATTTGATTTCCAGGGCTCACATATGGTGTGCATTCGGCTTTGTCCTTAAAACCGGGTGTTACATCCTCATCTTATGTTGGTTGTGCGGCACCCTATTGAGGGTTTGGCATGTGAAGCCAATTAGTGCATGAACCTCCAAGTGAGTGAATCGCCACAACGAGGAGTAGCTTGCCGGCAAGCAAGTGAACCTCGGTAAAAATCATTGTGTTCATCCTTTGATTCCGAGGTGATTGGTCTTCATTGTTATTCATCCTTGTGATTGATTGGTTCACTCCTCTACACGGTAGTATAACAATCTTGATCACTCTCTTTATATTATCGCAAACTAGTTGACAAGCTCTTTAGTGTAACTAGTTGTGAGAGCTTGCTTGCTTTGTTGGTGTGGCTCTTTAGTTAGCCTTTGAGAGCACACTAACATAGGGTAGTGTCATACCTCTTGTGTGAATCGACACTATCTAAACTAGAATTGTGGTAGGTGGCTTGCATTTTGAGTAGGCTAGTGCAACACTTGCTTCGCCTCATAATTGTCTAACCTTTTGTTAAGTGTTGTTGTAGAAATTTTTATTAGGCTATTCACCCCCCTATAGCCATTAGAACCTTTCAAGTGGTATCAAAGCTGAGGTCACCGTTATTTGAGGCTTAACGACCTTCGGTGTTAAAATAGCTCAAATCAACAACACCAAGAAGCCACCCCAATTTGATGGCACAAATTATCCTTATTGGAAGTCAAAGATGACAACACACATCAAGTCAATCAATAGAAAGGTGTGGAAGGTGGTAGAAACCAAAATTGAGATTGGTGATCCGGAGAATCCCACCACCGCCAAAGAAGTGCTTCTCCAAAACAATGATATTGCTCTAAGTGCCATTCATGATGCAATTGATGAAAGAACATTTGAGCAAATCAAGAATATTGAGATGGCACATGAAGCTTGGAAGAAGTTGGAAGAATCATTTGAGGGCACTCAAGCCGTGAAGGGTGCAAAGGCATATATCCTCAAAGAAAAGTTTGCAAGCTTCAAGATGAAGGAGGATGAGAGTGTGCCGGAGATGTTTCATAGGCTTCAAGTGCTTATCAATGATCTCAAAGCACTTGGAGAAGAGGTAAAGGACAAGGACTTCTCCCATAAGTTCTTGAGATGCTTACCCTCAAGATTTGGTACATTGGTCACTATTCTAGTGAGGAGTGGTTTGGACACCATGACACCAAACCAAGTGTTGGGAGATATAATGACCGATGATACTTATAGAGATGATGATGAGAAGGAAGAAAAGAAGGAGAAGAAGGATGAGAAGAAGAAAAGCATGGCATTCAAAGCCACATCATCCAAGGGTAAAGCAAAGCAAGAAACTTCAAGTGAAGAAGATGAATCTTGGGATGATGATGATGATGAGAAGATGGCTCTATTTGTCAAGAGATTTGGCAAGTTCATGGTGAAGAAGGGCTACCATGCTAGAAGAAAGAAGTCTTCATCCAAGAACAAAGAAGAGTCAAGAAGGTGCTTCAAGTGTGGAAGAAAAGATCATCTTGTTGCTCAATGCCCATACAATAGTGACAATGATGATGGTAACAAGAAGAACAAGAAGAAGGACAAGAAGGAAAAGAAAGAGAAGAAGGACAAGATGGCCTTCAAGAAGAAGAAGGGTGGTTCATATGTAGTCACTTGGGATAGTGATGACTCCTCAAGTGATGATGATGATGATAGTGATGATCACAAGACCACCAAGAAGAAGGTTCTTGCAAGCATTGCCATCAATGAAAAGCCTTCTCTCTTCGAATCTTCATCATGCTTCATGGCTAAGGCCACTAAGGTACAATCTTGTGATGATGAAAGTGATGAAGAACATGTTGATGATAATGAACATGAAAATGAAAATGATAGTGATAGTGATGATGATGAACCTACTAAAGATGAATTAATTGACATGCTAGAAGATGCTAGAGAACACTTTGATATCAAGAGAAGGGAATGCAAAAGCTTGCATAAGGAACTAAAAGCCCATAAGCGAGCCTTTGATGAGCTCAATGCATCTCATGAGAGGCTAGAGGAAGCCAATGAGAAGCTTGGCAAAGCTCACAAAAAGCTTGAAAAGGCTCATTCCTCTTTGCTTGATGAGCAAAATAAAAAAGAAGCATGTTGAAACTTGCAATGTAGGTTTAACTTGTGATATAATTGATACATCACTATCTATGCCTATCAGTGTTGCTACTACTAACCCTTCTTGTAGCACTTCCACTTCCACCTCATCTAGTAGTGATGGTCTCACTTGTGATACCTCACTAGTGGTTGAGAATGAAAACCTCAAGAAGGAGGTCACTAAGCTCACTCATACCTTAGCTAAGGCTTATGGTGGTGAGGACCGCTTGCTTATATGCTTGGGTAGCCAAAGAGCTTCTCTCTACAAAAAAGGATTGGGCTATACCCCCAAGAAAGGCAAAGCGGCCTTTGCTCCTCACAAGACTAGTTTTGTGAAGAACAATGGTCAGTTTTGCACTAGTTGCAAGCAAGTTGGTCATAAAGAGCAAGATTGCAAAAACAAGAGCAAAAATGCTAATGTATCCTTCATAAAGCTTGATTCATGCTATATGCTCACTAATGGTACAAATGGTGTAAAGGCTAAGTTCATTGGCAAACCATGGATGGGCTCAAAGAAGAAAGCCATTTGGGTGCCAAAGAGCTTGGTTACTAACCTTCAAGGACCCAAGCAAGTTTGGGTATCTAAAAAGAATTGATCTTCTCTTATAGGTAAATTACAAAGCCGGAGGAAGGCATTGGGTTCTTGATAGTGGGTGCACTCAACACATGACCGGTGATGCAAGAATGTTCAACTCAATCAACACCAATGGAAATGATGGTTATGATAGTATCACATTTGGTGACAGTGGCAAAGGCAAGGTCAAATGGCTTGGTAAGATTGCAATATCCAATGACTTGAGCATGTCCAATATGTTGCTAGTAGAGAGCTTGAACTTCAATTTGCTATCTGTGGCTCAATTGTGTGATCTTGGATTCAAATGCATATTTGGGATAGATAATGTAGAGATCATAAGTGTAGATGGCTCTAACTTGATCTTCAAAGGCTTTAGATATGAGAATCTATACTTGGTTGATTTCAATGCTAGTGAAGCTAAATTGTCCACATGCTTATTCACTAAGTCTAGCATGGGTTGGTTATGGCATAGAAGGCTTGGTCATGTTGGAATGAAACAATTGGATAGATTGATTAAGCATGACTTAGTTAAAGGCTTGAAAGATGTTGTGTTTGAAAAGGATAAGCTTTGTAGCTCTTGTCAAGCTGGCAAACAAGTTGGAAACACCCATCCTAAGAAAAGCATGATGAGCACTAGTAAAGCATTTGAGTTATTGCACATGGATTTGTTTGGGCCAACACAATACACTAGTATCGGTGGAAACAAATATGGATTTGTGATAGTGGATGACTACACTAGATACACATGGGAATTCTTTCTAGTGGACAAAAGTGATGTATTTGCAACATTCAAATCATTTATCAAAGGCATTCACAATGAGTTTGAAACAACCATCAAGAGAGTTAGAAGTGACAATGGTAGTGAGTTCAAGAACACTAGAATTGATGAGTTATGTGATGAATTTGGAATTAGACATCAATTCTCGGTCAAGTACACACCCCAATCAAATGGCCTTGTTGAGAGGAAGAATAGAACACTTATTGATATGGCAAGGTCTATGCTTAGTGAGTACAACGTAAGTCAATCTTTTTAGGCCGAAGCTATCAACACGGCTTGCTATTGTAGCAACCGTCTCTATTGTCACCGATTGAAAGAGAAGACACCATATGAGCTCTTGAATGGAAGAAAGCCCAACATTGCATATTTTCGGGTCTTTGGTTGCAAATGCTATATCTTGAAGAAAGGCACAAGATTGGTCAAGTTTGACAAGAAATGTGATGAAGGATTCCTACTTGGTTATTTCACTACAAGCAAAGCATATAGAGTTTGGAATTTGGATAGTGGTACTCTTGAGGAAGTTCATGATGTTGAATTTGATGAAACCAAGGGTTCACAAGTAGAGAATGAGAACTTGGAAGATGTTAGAGGTATTCAACTTTCAAATGCCATGAAGAACATGGATATTGGTGAATTGAGGCCTAGGCAAGTGAATGATGATGAAGATAATCAAGTGTAAGTGCTCTCTAACTCAAATATGCAAGATGATACAAATCAAGTTAGTGCAAGTGGATCTCATGACAATGAACAAGATCAAGTGGCTAGTACATCATCTCAACCCAATGATCAAACAAGTGCAAGCAATCAAGTTCCAATACTTCAACCAACAAGTATTGCAAGAGATCATCCGTTGGATACAATCATTGGTGATATTTCTAGAGGTGTACAAACAAGATCAAGATTGGCATCATTTTGTGAACACTTCTCATTTGTGTCATCCATTGAACCAAAGAAGATAGATGAAGCTTTGATGGATGTTGATTGGGTGAATGCTATGCATGAAGAGCTTAACAACTTCACAAGAAATCAAGTATGGGAGTTGGTAGAAAGACCAAAGGGACACAATATGATTGGAACTAAATGGGTCTTTAGAAACAAGCAAGATCAAGATGGGATAGTAGTAAGGAACAAAGCAAGATTGGTAGCACAAGGCTACACACAAGTTGAAGGTCTTGACTTTAGAGAAACATATGCCCCGGTTGCTAGATTAGAAGCAATAATATTCTTCCTAGCCTATGCTTGTGCCCACAACATCAAGCTCTATCAAATGGATGTTAAAAGTGCATTTCTCAATGGTTATATCAATGAAGAAGTATATGTTGAGCAACCTCCCAGTTTTGAAGATTATAAGAAGCCCAACCATGTGTACAAGTTGAAGAAGGCATTGTATGGCTTGAAGCAAGCACCTAGAGCATGGTATGAGAGATTGAGGAACTTTCTCCTCTCTAAAGGGTTCATAATGGGCAAGGTTGACACCACTCTTTTCATCAAGAAGATTGGAAAAGATCTATTTGTATTGCAAATCTATGTAGATGACATCATATTTGGATCAACAAATCAAGATTTTTGTGATGAGTTTGGAAAGATGATGGCTAATGAGTTTGAGATGTCCATGATTAGAGAATTGAGTTACTTCCTTGGTCTTCAAATCAAGCAATTGAAGAATGGTGCATTTGTGAGTCAAGGCAAGTACATCAAGGACATGATCAAAAAGTTTGGAATGATTGATAGCAAAGTCATTAGCACACCAATGGGAACCAATTGCAACTTGGATAGTGATGCAAGTGGAAACATGGTGGATCAAAAGTTGTATCGGTCTATGATTGGAAGCCTATTCTATGTGACCGCATCAAGGCCGGATGTCATGTTTAGTGTATGCATGTGTGCAAGATTTCAAGCCTCACCAAGAGAAAGTCATTTGAAGGCTACAAAGAGGATATTGAGGTACTTGAAGCATACACCAAATGTTGGTTTGTGGTATCCCAAAGGAGCAAAGTTTGAGCTAGTTGGTTATTCTGACTCGGACTATGCGGGATGCAAGGTTGAAAGAAAGAGCACCTCGGGCACATGTCAATTGTTGGGAAGATCACTTGTTTCATGGTCATCAAAGAAGCAAAATAGTGTTGCATTATCAACCACCGAAGCCAAATACATATCCGCCGGTAGTTGTTGTGCATAAGTACTTTGGATGAATGCCACTTTGAGTGACTTTGGAATCAAGTTCAAGAAAGTGCCATTGATATGTGACAATGAGAGTGCAATCAAGCTAACCAACAATCCGGTTCAACATACAAGAACAAAGCACATTGATGTCCGCCACCATTTCATAAAAGATCATCAACAAAAAGGGGACATTTGCATTGAGAGTGTAGGCACCGAAGATCAACTTGCCGATATATTCACCAAGCCATTGGATGAGAAAAGGTTTTGCAAGCTAAGGAATGAGTTGAACATATTGGATTTCTCAAATATGTGTTGATGCACCCCCCCCCCCCCCATTTACATGACATGCCTCTCCTTCGAGCAATCCAAGGTAAAAGTTGATTGGCATGGCATACATCCTTGCTAAGGACATGTTTAGTGCATCTAGTCATATTTTCAATCTTATTAGGACCTTTCAAATGGTTCTCTTTTATTAGGCTCATTCATGAAAATCAAATGATTTTGATGTTTATATGATATCACTATTGCTTCTATGCTTGATTTGATCTAGTGATAGCATATGACATGTTTATGGGCTTGTAAACCTAGTGTTTAATCTAGAAAAAGAGCTATAAGTGTTTAACTCAACATGGTACAAGATAATCCTTATTTGGAGGTGTGAAGAAGCTTGTCCTTGGATCAAACCGAGTTAAATATCTTTAGTAAATGATCTAGACTAGCCCAAATTTGGGAAAATGATCCTCACCCCATTGATTGACATTGATAATCTCGACCCTACAAGTAATACTATCTATATTTAGAACCTTTGTGGTCATTGATGACAAAGGGGGAGAAAATCAAAGATAAGGGGGAGAGAAACAAAGATAGTGGAAAAGGGAAAGAAACATAAAGATATCTTGACATATGACATAGGGGGAGAGATATGAAAAAGGAAAGGGATCAACTAAAATTTTGAGCACACAAGTAGGGGGAGCAAATCAACTAAAATTTTGAGCACACAAGTAGGGGGAGCAAGCTCATGAACTTGTATGGTGCATTTGAATGTGCATTTCATATGTTTGCTTGCATGGCATAAGTATTAAATTTAAACATCCATGCTTGTGTGATGAATGTTAGTTGTAAGATTGAATGATGAAATGAAATCACTAAATAACTTTCATTTCCAAGTAAGTCTTTACAAGTGGTATCCTTCTAAAGTATGTTTCCAAGTGGTATTAAGCTAACCATGGTGCTAAGGATGATATAATGATGCACTCCGATTGGTATCACGCTTCAAAGGTCCATCTCTTATACCTTAGCATCATATGGTAGACATTGACTCCTATATTTCCTATCTAAGCATATGTGCAAGCTTCAATCCAAACTCTTAGCACATATGTAGGGGGAGCAATTGCTACCATTTGGGGTTCATGAAACTTGTCCATATCCTTTTACACATGGTAAAAATGCTTGGGCAAGCAACATAAATTCAATTGAATTTTAATTCATATCTTTGTATAAGAGTTGTCATCAATTACCAAAAAGGGGGAGATTGAAAGCTCTAGTTTGGTTTTGGTGAATTGATGAAACCCTAAGTGCTAACCTAGTTTATCAAGTGATCATGAGATAGGTAGCACACTTCAAGTGGAGAAGCTAATGAAGATCATAACATGACATGGCGATGATCAAGGGCTTAAACTTGAAAAGAAGAAAGAGAAAAACAAAAAGCTCAAGGCAAAGGTATAATCCATAGGAGCTATTTTGTTTTGGTGATCAAGACACTTAGAGAGTGTGATCACATTTAGGTTTGATAGTCGTACTATTAAGATGGGTGAAACTCGCATCGGAATATGGTTTTCAAAGTGCCACTAGATGCTCTAACTCATCGCATATGCATTTAGGATCTAGTGGAGTGCTAACACCCTTGAAAATATTTGTGAAAATATGCTAACACATGTGCACAAGGTGATACACTTGGTGGTTGGCACTTTGGAGCAAGGGTGAAGAAGTTAGTAGTGAAAACGAGTTGGTCGCGAAGACGCTGGCGTCGGTCAACTGACCGGACGCTGGGTCGAAAAGCACCGAACGCTGGTAGCTTGCATCCGGTCGAACTGGTCGGTCGGCATAGTACCTAGGGTATTGCACTGGACGCTGGTCTGTGTCCAGTCAAGGTGGACCGGACGTGTCCGGTCGAAGAAATACGCCTCAGGGAGCTTATTGGAAATGACCGGACATTGGGGCTTCAGCGTCTGGTCAGTTTTGCCAGAGCGTCCGGTCACCTCATAGCCGTTGACATCTAACAAACAGCGTTTAAAGCTAGTGACGCATGGTGTCCATCGGGCAATCGGACGCTGAGGGCTGGCGTCCGGTCAGTTCGACCGGAGCATCCGGTCAGCCCATGTTATGCCAAGTGAAGGGGCATAACAGCTCTATTTCATGGGGGCTTCTATTTAAGCCCCATGGCCGGCTATGGCTCACATCTTTGGCCATTTGCATTGACATAGCAACCTTGTGAGCCTAGCCAAAGTCCTCCCACTCATCTCCATCATTGATTCATCATCATAGTGAGATTGGGAGTGATCCAAGTGCATTGCTTGAGTGATTGCATCTAGAGGCACTTGGTGTTCGTGTTTTGCTGCGGATTTCGCTTGTTACTCTTGGTGGTTGCCGCCACCTAGATGGCTTGGAGCAGTGAGGATCGTTGAGCGGAGGGTGGTGATTGTCTCCGGCTCCGATCGTGGTGATTGTGAGGGGTTCTTGACCTTTCCCCAGCAGAGCGCCAAAAGGTACTCTAGTGAATTGCTCGTGACTTGTGTGATCCTCATCTTGTGTTGGTTGTGCGGCACCCTATTGAGGGTTTGGCATGTGAAGCCAATTAGCGTGTGAACCTCCAAGTGAGTGAATCTCCACAACGAGGAGTAGCTTGCCGGCAAGCAAGTGAACCTCGGTAAAAATCATTGTGTTCATCCTTTGATTCCAAGGTGATTGGTCTTCATTGTTATTCATCCTTGTGATTGATTGGTTCACTCCTCTACACAGTGGTATAACTATCTTGATCACTCTCTTTACATTATCGCAAACTAGTTGACAAGCTCTTTAGTGTAACTAGTTGTGAGAGCTTGCTTGCTTAGTTGATGTGGCTCTTTAGTTAGCCTTTGAGAGCACACTAACATAGGGTAGTGTCATACCTCTTGTGTGAATCGACACTATCTAAACTAGAATTGTGGTAGGTGGCTTGCATTTTGAGTAGGCTAGCACAACACTTGCTTCACCTCATAATTGTCTAACCTTTTGTTAAGTGTTATTGTAGAAATTTTTATTAGGCTATTCACCCCCCCATCTAGCCATTAGGACCTTTCAGCTGGATGCTGAGCACAGCCACGGCTACTACTAGCCTGCTGCCGCCTATCGAGAGCAGGGAGCGCTTGGGACCAGGAGGGGAGCTAGGAGCGTGTGGGATCGAAAGAGGGAGCCATCGTGGCACCACACCGACCGGCACCGCCTTAGATTGGAGAGCTGCCGTCAAGCGCCCTTGGCTGCATCGAGGTGGATCGAGGCTGGGGCTAGGCGCTCTCCAAGACTCCACCACTCTGGCGCCTTCTTTGCCATCTCTGAATCGACAACGAAGGAGCTACCACCTTAGGGATGCCCGCCGGCCGGATCCGCGGCTCCGTGGACTAGATCCGTCAAGCCCCAGGAAGAACGGAGCTCCACCATAGTCGCATGGGGTGGGATGGGGCGGATTGGAATCAGGAGGGAGAGATCGGAGAGAGAGTGGAGCGCGACGGAAGAGGAAAAAGCTAGAGACGGCTTGCGGGAGATGAAAGAAGAGGTGGCGGCGGCTGTGTTTAGGATTTGGGAAAGGACCTAGGGTTCACGGTGGGTGGGGCCCATTTTCTTTAGCGACAGACAAATTGACGGTACACTTGGTTTTAGCAACAGACGGTTCAACGCTAAATATGAATACATATAGCGATAGACACTAAATCGCTAAATGAGGATTTAGCGTCAGATGGTCTCTGAGTTATCTTTAGCGTCAGATCATCCATCGCCAAATATAATTTTTAGCATCAGATGTCTGACGGTGAAGTGGTGTTGTGGTGTAGTGGAAACCTACTGTTTGGGATATTTTTCTGGAAGAATTAAATTAAGCTAGTAAGGTGCTTTTAAATTAGTTTCAATCTTGTAAAATGTATAACTTGAGCTAGAGGAGTGAGAAAAATGTGATTCTAATTTTGTTGGTCTTTTATTGACATGCTCTAGCTAGAAAAATGCTAAACCTACTGTTGGCATACTTGGAATATGTTTTTCCTATTTAATCTTAAATAATTGCTAGTTTCTAGTAAAAATAAATAGGGTAAAAATACATAACTTATGATCATGCAGATTTTTACACAGTGTTATTATACTAGGATGATAGTAAGAAAAAAATGAAATCTGTTGTTTGGCACTTTTCACTAGGTTAAACCATTTTCACTAAAATAAGCCTATGTACCTTGTCATTTTTGTAGAGGATGATATACTTCTTCAGTTGGCATGAAATTTATACAGTAGCATATTGGTAGCATATATAAGCAACTGTAATTTTCTCAGAATTTACTGTGCACTTTTGATATATGTTCCTTATTTCACTTTAGTGTCTAAATAAATTAATAAAGGCATTTAAATAATTTATTTGGGCTTGACCATTATGTTTTCTAAAGTGTATATGATGTCTATAAACTGTTAGTACCATTGGTTGTGCCCAGATTTGATTGCTTGTATGCAGTGAAATATTAATTGCTCTATAATTCAATTATAGTGACTATTTTGGACAGTTTCTGTTGTTAAGTAAATTGCATGGGTAAAATGATACTTGTTGTGAATCTTGTAAATAACAAAGTTGTAGATAACTTACTTATATTGCTTGTGTCAAATTGTCATGGTAATAGGCTAAATGGTTTGAGAGTTATAGTTGTTGGAAATTGGTCTCCAAAAATGCTTATTCTCTGAAATTTCTGGATAGATCTTAGAAATGCTTATTCTCTGGAATTCCAGAAATGCTATTAAATCATCTTGAGATGACTATAAGAAAGTTGTAGGCAGTTTTATAAGCTTTCTCAAAAGTCCAAGATCATAGTATTTGGTTGAGTAGAACTCCAGATATGGCAAAAATAAGTAGCTGTTGTTTACAGTCCAGGAAATGACAGTCAAATTGTAATTGTTTGTCTTATATGATGCTTGTGTAGATGCTTAGGCTAATTGAGATTAGTTGTTAGCTACAGGTTCTAAGCCTCTTACTGATGGTGAACAACTTTACCTTATATTACTAGAACTTGGTGAAAGGTCCTAATGGCTAGAGGGGGTGAATAGCCTAATAAAAATTCTACAACAACACTTAACAAAATAGTTAGACAATTATGAGGCGAAGCAAGTGTTGCACTAGCCTACTCAAAATATAAGCTACCTACCACAATTCTAGTTTAGATAGTGTCGATTCACACAAGAGCTATGACACTACCCTATGTTAGTGTGCTCTCAAAGGCTAACTAAAGAGCCACACCAACCAAGCAAGCAAGCTCTCACAACTAGCTACGCTAAAGAGCTTGTCAACTAGTTTGCGGTAAAGTAAAGAGAGTGATCAAGAGGGTTATACCGCCGTGTAGATGAAAGAACCAATCAATCACAAGGATGAATAACAATGAAGACCAATCACCTAGGAATTAATGATGAACACAATGATTTTTACCAAGGTTCACTTGCTTGCCGGCAAGCTAGTCCTCGTTGTGGCAATTTACTCACTTGGAGGTTCACGCGCTAATTGGCTTCACACGCCAAACCCTCAATAGGGTGCCGCACAACCAACACAAGGTGAGGATCACACAAGCCATGAGCAATCCACTAGAGTACCTTTTGGCTCTCCGCCGGGGAAAGGTCAAGAACCCCTCACAATCACCACGATTGGAGCCGGAGACAATCACCACCCTCCGCTCAACGATCCTCACTGCTCCAAGCCGTCTAGGTGGTGGCAACCACCAAGAGTAACAAGCGAAATCCGTAGCGAAACACGAACACCAAGTGCTTCTAGATGTAAACACTCAAGCAATGCACTTGGATTCTCTCCCAATCTCACAAAGATGATGAATCAATGATGGAGATGAGTGGGAGGGCTTTGGCTAAGCTCACAAGGTTGCTATGTCAATGCAAATGGCCAAAAGTCATGAGCTACAGCCGGCCATGGGCTTAAATAGAAGCCCCCATGAAATAGAGCCGTTATACCCCTTCACTGGGCATGTCACGAGCTGACCGGACGCTCCGGTTCAACTGACCAGATGCTGCTCCTCAGCGTCCGGTCGCCCGATGGCGGCCACATGTCTCTTGCATTCAACTGTGAACGTTTGATCTCAATGGTTGAAATGTTGCCTGGACGCTCCGACAGAGCTGACCAGACGCTGGATCCTTAGCGTCCGGCCGTTTACAGTAAGGGTCCAAAACATGTTTTTGCCGACCGAACGTGTCTAGTCATGCTTGATCGGACATAGCCCAGCGTCCGGTGCTTAACCCTAATCACTGTGCCAACCGACAACATGACCAGATGCAGCCCTTCAGCGTCCGGTCGCAGAGCGACCCAACGTCCGGTCAGTTGACCGACGCCAGCATCATTGTGACCAACTCCATTTCACTTCTAACTTCTTCACCCTTGCTCAAATGTGCCAACCACCAAGTGTATCACCTTGTGCACATGTGTTAGCATATTTTCATAAACATTTCAAGGGTGTTAGCATTCCACTAGATCCTAAATGCATATGCAATGAGTTAGAGCATCTAGTGGCACTTTGATAACTGCATTCCGATACGAGTTTCACCCCTCTTAATAGTACAGCTATCAAACCTAAATGTGATCACACTCTCTAAGTGTCTTGATCACCAAAACAAAATAGCTCCTATGGTTTATACCTTTGCCTTGAGCTTTTTGTTTTTCTCTTTCTTCTTTCCAAGTCCAAGCACTTGATCATCACCATGGCATCATCTTCATCATGCTATGATCTTTGTTTCCTTCGCAACTTGGAGTGTGCTACCTACATCATGATCACTTGATAAACTAGGTTAGCACTTAGGGTTTCATCAATTCACCAAAACCAAACTAGAGCTGTCACTTGGTGAGTGTATGTTTCTTGTACTATAGAAGAGATATGCACCTACTCAGTAAAGATCAACTAGAAGAAAGTTATACATCTACTTGGTCAACGAATGTTAAACTTATCATACATCTTGCGGATTACCATGCTCATGCATATACACTTCATCAGGTCATCTCATCTCTTATGCATTCATGATACTCATTTGTGCATATTCATGCAATAGGTTCCTTGAAAGGAGTGACACTACTCGAGTTCGAACCCGAGCTTCAGGAGGAACAGTAGGCAGCCTAGGAGCTGGAGGTTCAGGCAGAAGGAGGAGTCAGCGTGGAAGATCTTCCTGAGTGTCCTGATCACCAACTTTCCTCGTTTCTAAAAGGCAAGCCCCGGAGCATTCTAAGCCTTCTATGTTTTCAAAATATCAACTTGAATCCTTTTTATGTTGATGCATTAAGTACTAGGGGTTGATTGGAACCACTTGCTGCATATACTTTCCTTGTCCAGACAAATATATCTTGAATCCTATGTTGGTCTAGGATCGAATATATGCTTAGTCATGCTTAGTCCGATAGAAGTCGGTTGATTTTCTGTTACCTATAGGATATAGGTAGATATTTGGTCACGGTTGGTTATCATTGTTATCATGGAAATAACCATGTGTTGATGAATAAAAGGAGACCATGCAGGATTATGATAAAGAAGCAACAAGGAATGAAGGTCTTGGTGCCTATTTATCCCTGTCTTTGTCGGTTAAGGACTGATTCGCTGTACGTCCTCATGTCATGTTGAACGCATGCCTAGCACTTAGTTGGTCGGATAAGCCGTTCCGACTGCGAAGCCGAGTAGCTCAACTCTGGCCAGGACCCGATAAGTGAAAGTGCGCACACTAGACGAAGTAAGGGTGTGTGGGGAGCCAGTGGCGTGAGTCCAAGGGTAGGTCGGGCCTAAACTTCCTGGCAGACTGGTAGTATCCCTGAGGGTGCGGCACTGAACTGACCCGTGACTGTACCTGAGTTGTACCAAAGGTGACCCAACACGACCCCGGCGGGGGAAGTATGGGTTTGTGTTAGGAATAACCCCCAGCTGGTTGGAATCGATTCGAGTCGCCGTCTCTCCCGAATAGTGAGAACTTGACTGAGCAGCGGCAACATAGCATTGATTGATGGAACTTGATGGTTATGATGATACTCAAATTAATACACCGGATATGGTTACTAATGCTTGTTAGCTTAATCATGTGATTGCTCTAGTACAGTTGCTAATCTAGAGATGCTTAATTGAATAGGTATTCAATTTGATGCTAAAGATATTAAATCTCCAAGTTATGTTACTTAAGCTTTTATGCAAAATGTTGTCAAGCTAACTCCACCGATAAAGCCTTGCATACTCCTTGGTGTCATATTATTTATGGTTTACGACGGGTAAGTCTAGCTGAGTACATTCTCGTACTTAGGGTTTATTCCCTCTTATTGCAGATGATATGATGTATCATGGGCACTCTAAGAACTATCTTTATCCTGTCATGGATGAGAACTAAACCATGGGGCATGGTACTCCTAAGTTATCCTCTCTATTATGCTTTTGCTGGAAATGACCGTGGTACTGGCATGTATTTGAACTTGGTTTGTAATAACTATGTGAACTCCGATGTATGTGAGATACTTGTAAACCATTTATGAACTGTGATGTAACATGTGACTTGTTATGTTGAATCATGTACGATCTTGGCTTGTATGTTGGTTGGTTTGAGATTATTCATGATTTCATTGGACTACCGGGTTTATATGGGCTCAAGTATGATAGTTTGATCGCTTCGGTGATTGCTATTGTACTTGTGCTCTTATAAATTGGACGGTTCTGTTACAGTGAGCATGGCGGCTTTGGTTTTCTTATTACTCCTGGTGATTGCCATCACCTAGCTAGCTAGGAGCTTGGAGGATCATTGAGGGGCTTGTGGTGATTGTTTCCCGCCTCTGATCAAGTTGATTGTAAAGGGCTCTCATGCTCGTCCCTGCTAGAGAACACAAAAAGCAACTCTAGTGGAATGTTCATAGCTAGTTGGAGTGCTCCTTGTGTTTGATTCTTGTGGCACCCAAGTTGTGGGTCTAGCTTGAGAGGCTAGTTACACAGGATGTTCATGAAGTAATGTCAACACATGATGCTAAATGATGCAAGGACATGATGACGCTTTTGTTACACAACACTTCTTTCACTTGATTTCTTAGACTTCTTGCTGATCTTCTGGGGTCTTCAAAGAAGTTCCTTGACCTTTGTTTGATGTGTTGATCACTTGATTTTTCTTGTTTCCTTGTCTAAGTCGATCATTGCATCCATGGGACTAAAACATTGTATACTAGCATAGAACATTAGTCCCAATGATTCTGTTGTCACTCAATCACCAAAATCACTTATAGCCCTAAGTAGCGCAATAGAGAGAAAGAGTAACAAAACTAATTTACTACGGGTTTCCAAACCTAGGGGCTCCGGCCAATAGAATAACTTATTCTATGGCCATCACGATGTATAATAATATTTGTACCAATTTAAGACAAAATAAATATACATATTTACAATACATGTGTTACTACAACTCATAATGATATTATAGGGAGAGAACCTCCTACCTCGAAATCAACTAGAAGTGTAGTATTAACTGATGTCACACCTTTCATCTTTACCCGTGAGCTTAATAAGCATTAAAAATTCCATTAGAGAACACAGACAAATGACTCTGTGATTTATTAGAATCTCTGCATATGCATATGGACTTAAGGTCTAGCCCATATATAAATCATAACAGAGTGACTGTCCAGTAATATCTTTTTAAAATAGTACGGTCTCTTGAATCTGGGTCTTAAACAGCGACTAGCTATTCTGCTGTAAAATTGAGCCACTACCACTTTATTTGTACTTTTATTGCTCGTTCGGTTACCCTGGAACGGTTGCAGCGGGAATGATAGCCGTATTTGTATTAACATTGATAAGCTGGAATAGTTCCTAGCCTCAATCTAAGCTAAAAGAACGAGGCTTTACTCGGAATGCATGATCGACCAGGCCGACCAAGAAACCTCCTATAATTACCACCTCCTGTAATTTGTATTAACGGGAAGGATTAGACTTACGATATGTTGTTATTTATATTCTACATGCATGTATCACTGTATGTCGTGCTACGTACTCCTACGCAACAAGAAAAGTAAGGAGACTGCTTCTACCTACCCATTGGCTGCTGGTCCATTAGGATTCAGGAATCATCAGTCCTGGCACGGAGCAGGCACAGGATAATTTGGATCAATCTCCATTAATAGTGTTAGCTGCAGCACATGCAGCTGTTGGGCCGGTGTCACACGCCCTTCATATGCCTAACAATCATACAAATCAGTCTAGCTCAGATTGCCAGGTACGTACTGATACTGATCCATCAGGTCTGACATGTTTGTACATTCAAAGCACAGTAGTGATCTGGTTTGGTAATTGAATCACCGGCGTTGGTTGGACCATGCATTTCAATTTTAAATCATGGCCCCATGGGCAACTTAATTCGATCGTCTATCATCTTCCTGCTTCTCTGCTTGCCGGGCATTCTGGACACGCGGCCACACGTACGGGGCATCCTATTTGGCTTCGCCTAGCTAGGGCTGCTGTTTATTGTTCGTTGGCCTTGCTGGACCCTTGATTGCCACATTCAACCTAGCTAATTCAGGAGACACAAGTGAATATATATGCTTAGGATGTACTCTCCCTCCGTTCCAAATTATATACATTCTGACTTTTCTAGATACAATTTTTGTTCTAATATTTAAATAAACACCATTCTGAATAGTACATAATAAAAACAATGTACTCCATCGTTCGTTCTAAATTATAAGATGTTTTGGCTTTTCTACGTACATTGCTTTTGCTATGTATTAGTGTATATCTAAATGCATGCGTAGACCTCAAAAGGAGCCATTGAATTGATCCTTAACTTTGCGAAGGTAAACCTTGGCAGTTTGGCAGGCTAAAATAGCACCTGTTGTGCTATCAATGATGGGGCCCTTAATGACCATGAGACACGATGTGATGTCCCACTTATCTTTCCAAATGTCATATTTATACTTTTTAAAGTATCATAATTCTTATCTCCTTACGTACCTTAGGAGGATCTTTATGGAGAGCATAATCAACATATAGTAGAGTACTAGAGTTAGTGTTATCTCAATCTTTTCCTTCCATGAAGCATATTTGCTTCCATTAAGTAGCTCGATGTTGTTAATTATACTGGCAGTTTGAGAGGCATTATAAGCTACATAAAAAAGAAGTTATTTAGTACTCCCTCCGTTCCAAATTATAAGTCGCTTTGATTTTTTTCGTATATCTATTTTACTATGTATCTAGATATAACATATGGCTAGACACGTAGCAAGATGGATGTACCAAAAAATTTAAAGCGACTTATAATTTGGAACGGAGGGAATATGCATCATTGTAATTTTTTCATTGATCAAAAATCAACATCAGCTTTGCCTAGAAACGAATAGGAACAATAACTTTTTGTTTGTGAACAGGTATTCATTAATCAGCTTTGGCCAAAATAATAAATACAAGCCATTAAATTTCCTGTATCAATTTCTTTTATTAATCTAGTCCATATAAGCTTTGGTCAAGCCTCTAGTCCATCTGGTTAGACCTCCTCAGCGGTTATCCATAGGTCCTGGGTTTGACTCCCCGTAGGAGTGAATTTCGGGTTGTGGTTAAAAAAAATCCCCTCGTCTATTCCATGGCCAAAGCATAGGTTAAAAAGGCCCGGCCCGGTTGTCATAGGGCAACGGTGCCCCTGTGTCAGGGTGGGGCAGAGGTTCGGAGGTTTTCTCGGTCTGTGTGAGAAGGTCTTCTTCTATCACAACAATGCCCAGGGTGGTCTTACCCCTGCAGGTCGAGTTTTTTTTTTCATAAATGAACATGACCAATAAAAAATTTGTGGTCCAATATTCATCAATTAGCTTTAGCCGAATGACAAATATAAGGCACACTTATAAGAGAATTTATGATAAACTTCATTAGCAGCTGCAACAACAAAATTATTATATAAGTCTAAAACATATAAAAGTGGCTTAAATAATAGCTCAAACGTAAGCCAGCAGTTAATATGAAGAAGGCCATCCATGGGTTCTAGACCAGTAAAAATTAGGACTTCAATCAAGTCATAGTAAAAATTAGTACTTTGCAGCCCAACATATTTACATATAATAAAGGGGAAATTCTTAATTATTTTTTCACTGGCCCGAAAGAAAACTCCTGAGCCAGGTCAAGTTCATTGGGCCCAAAAAACCTCGTGAGCCCGTTTAAGCACCATGCCCACCCGCCTGGGCCTAAAGTCCGCCCAACCTGGGCCTAGGTGAGAAAGAGTAGGCCCCGTGCCAGCCTGCTCGGCCCAAGCCGTTGCCGAGAACTGCACGCACAGCTGATGGACGATTCGACGGCCGAAGAGGCTCCTGCACAGCATAGATCAGAACTGTGTGTGGCCGCTGATCAAGATTTGATTTATTTGATTCACTTCTCCTATATTTCGGGTGCATGAATTTTAAGATAATTTCAGACAACTCTCTTATACTATCGATTAGTATAAGTAAATTGTCACTTTTGTGATTTGTTATTTGTCTTTGTGTCATATATCAAATGTTTGTCCTCGTCTGACTATAAAAATAATTATAAATTGTTAAATTGTCTTTGCGCCAACACATATCAGATTTTGTCAGGTTTGTGATTTTATCTAACGGGTTTTTTATTCTCAAAATAAAAAAAATTATAGCTTGTGTCTACAGAAATTACAACGAATTAAAACTATAATTTTAATATAAAATATATGCAATCACCTCAAAAGAAAAACTAAAATCGAGACACCTAAAATTATTTGATTCGAAGACGGGGAAGTACGTACCAAACATCTCACAAGCGTTGGACGACTTTGTGCCCTGTTGTGGGCATGAGCACTGAGCACATATATGGAGTAGTACGTACGTACCTGTACTTCCATCCTTTTCATGGCGCGTGAACTCGTTTGGGCTCAGCTCGTTCTGGCTCGTTAAGATAACGAGCTAGCTCAGCTCGGCTCGTTATCCTAACGAGTCAGAAAGTCAGCTCGGCTCGGCTCGTTAAAAGCTCGAGCTGGCTCGTTAAGCTCGCGAGCCAGGTATAAAAAATACATAAAATATAATATTTGTATTTATCTAAAGTTTGAGAATAATAATAATACAAAAGAAATGCATCTAGATCAGTTACCAGTCAATTTACAGGGTCTAGACCAGTTACCAGTCAATTGTAAAGTGCAAGACATGAAGTAATACAAAAACTAATACAAGTTTTGATACTTTTTTTTCTGGAAGCTTGGCTCGTTTAGCTCGCGAGCGGCTCGCGAGCTAGCTTGAGTTGGCTCGTTATAGCTAATGAGCTAAAATTTTGGCTCGGCTCGACTCGTTATCATAACGAGCCAAGTCGAGCCAAGTCGAGCCAGTCACGAGCCGAGCGAGCTAACGACCTTCGAGTTTTTTTGTCCAGCCTTACGCGTGAAGGAAGGAAAGCACAAGCACGGGTACATGTGTCAGTTGATGTTGTATGTCCGCTAGCTACTGTAGACGATTCTAGCCACACGCGCAGCGTCACAAATGGCGACGCTGCTCTCTCTCACGTCACGCGCAAATTTTTTTGCCAGCTAATAGTAAAAGCCAATAAATAGCCGAATAAAAACGATTATTTTATTCTATACGGCCCTCGAGCATTATTTCTGCTCGCCTTACTCGATTTGTTAGCCGTCCGATGCGCACCGTGGAGGCCATTTAACTATGTACGTCTGCATCTCTGGAAGTAAGGCTGGATAAGTAGCTGGCTCGACTCGGCTTGGCTCGACTCGTTCTGGCTCGTTAAGATAACAAGCTAGTTTGGCTCGGCTCGTTATTCTAACGAGCCAGAAAGCCAGTTCGGCTCGGCTCGTTAAAAGCTCGAGCTGGCTCATTAAGCTCGTGAGCCAGATATAAAAAATACACAAAATATAATATTTGTATTTATCTAAAGTTTGGGAATAATAATAATATAAAAGAAATGCATCTAGATCAGTTACCAGACAATTTATAGGGTCTAGACTAGTTACCAGTCAATTGTAAAGTGCAAGACATGAAGTAATATAAAAACTAATACTCCCTTCGTTCCTTAATATAAGCCATATAGTTTTTAGCACTAATATTAACGCATGGCTTGGGGAAGGATGTGAGATCGAGGAAAAAAAGGAAAATCAGGTCATCTTCTCTCTCCCAATCAGATTGCTTTCTAAATCTAAGGGATTGGTTGGGGCATGCGCTATGTACGGTGGGAAGGTTTCCAAACTAATCGGTCTCGGAACTGATACGTACATATATTTTGGAATTTTCTTTAGAAATCTATATGGCTTATATTAAGGAACGGAGGGAGTATAAATTTTGATACTTTTTTTACTGAAAGCTTGGCTCGTTTAGCTCGCGAGCTGGCTCGAGTTGGCTCGTTATAGCTAACGAGCTAAAATCTTGGCTCGGCTCGGCTCGTTATCATAACGAGCCGAGTCGAGCCAGCCACGAGCCGAGCGAGCTAACGAGCTTCGAGTTTTTCGTCCAGCCTTATCTGGAAGCCTCTCCACACTGCGTACCGCGTCGGTCTTATCCTTTCCATCGTTATCTGCCTCTGTCCCTTTCTCTTCCACTGCAGCTCCATCGCTCTCCTCCATAACCCATGCGCGTCTGCTCACCTACGAGATGGCTCCCGCGCCTTCTCTTCCTCTGCTCCATGCCCATCTGCTCCGGCAACTTCTACTCGGCTGTAGGACGGTGCGACGGCCGGCGTGCCTTCTTCCTCTGCTCCCCTCCTGGCTGCGGGATGGCGGGCGTGCCTTCTTTCTCTGCTCCCCGCCCGCCTCCTCTCCCTGCAGCTCCGGCTAGCACTTCTCCGCTGCGGTGGATTGCTAGTTTATATAGTATCTTTGAGCTATGTTGACACTTATACATGCTACTATTACTAGTTTTACATTGTAGGACGCAATGTAATTTGTTTAGACTGTAAGTGTAATTTCTTTGATGCACCGGTGTAAATTGGTATTGCATTATATAGATAGCTGATTTGCACTATCTGGTATGTTATCTGATTTTTTTTATTTTTTGTGTATTTGTATGCCATTTTTGTCTCTATTTGGATTTATTCCAATTTGATTTTCGTAGAAATAATCTGGATATTTTTCTACCATTTTTATTTGCTATTTTTATGTTTTATTTGTTTTTCCATTTGAATTTCTTCCAACTTGCCTCTCATAGAAATAATCAGTTAATTTGTTTTATATCTGCTCCCTTAGATCTGGATCTTGTGGTTTGGAGAGTGTTCCATATACTAGAAACAATCGATTCTGATTTGTTTGGTAAATCGAGTGTTTTATAGGTTTTTCACACTCAGGTGTTAGGAGTGTGTAAAACACTCAGTTTAAAGTAGACAAGCTAGTCCAAGTTAGCCCATCCAAATAGGCACCTAATAAATAGCTAAATTCTTTCCAAAAAAGAATCAACCCTTCTCCGCGGCGGTGGTCGATTCGGCGAGCAACACCTGGTCTGAGGCGAGTAGGCGCGACCAGATTAGCGTAGTAGTTGGCGTCGAAGGCGGTGGGCATGACGGGGTCCATGGGCACTGCCGGGTCGCGCTGCTCCCCTACGCGTGTGGGCACTGCTACACGTTGCGTGTCACGGGTGAGGCCTGCTGGAGCAGACAGGTCCACCGACCGCACGTCGGCCGGGGGCGGCTCCGCCACGGGCAGGACAATCTGCTTGGCAAGGACCACCATGGCTGAGGAGTGAATGAAGCAGAGACAAGCATAGGGAAGGGAAGGTCATCTCATATGTGCACAGAGCGTGAGAACAAGAGCAAGAGTGTCGCTCTCCTCTGGATTCCCCGCAGGCAAGTTCCGAGATGTGGGGCGGGATCTGGAGGCAGCGAGTGGATCGATGTGGTGGCACGGGCGAGATGTGGTGGTGGGTGGAGGTGCTGGTGGCAGGTTGGATGGAGGCGGACGAAGCTGCGGGCATAGGTGTGGCGGACGAGGAGGAAGACCGCATGGGTGGACATGGTCTTTTTTGCGCTTTTAGCCTAAAATAGCAGGGTTTCTCAGCTAGTTGGCCAGTGAGTAGTTGGTGGCTTGGCTAAAAACTAGCTTACCTAACTCTTTGTTTGGATGGCCTAATTTTTAGCTGATGAATGATTAGCTGTGGTATCGAAGCAGGCCTTAAATAAGACCTAGTACATCATATAGCCTGGGTCATGATTTATAGTAAGGGATTTGCTATACCCCTGGTAGAACTAAGGGCTGCTAGCTTTCCTGAGTGAAGAACTAGCCCATCGCATGGTGAGACACTAAGCTAATCGGAGACAGATGGAACTAAGAAAATAAAAATTTTGATCCTCACAATAGATGTGAGAGAAAGCGACTGCCACCGTCGTAAAGAATGGGCATCGAACACGCCCAATACTTCGAATCCTCGATGGTCTGCAATGGGCCCTGTTTGTCACGTTCGTTTGGGTGATAAATCACGGTGAAAACACCACGGATGAATCGAACTCAACAAAAAAAGAAAAAAAAAAGCAAAGTTGCATGTGTCCGTCGCACACGATAGAGGAGCTCGTGACACCCACACGACTGAACAGCACAAAAGCAGCTGACGCTGCTACAGTGGTACACACGGTAAATAACGCGCGGTGACCGGTGAGCAGTAAGAAACAAATTGCCACATCGCCCGCGCGGGAGCGCGTGCTTCGTGTCAGCAACTCGATCAGTACAACGGGCAGGTGAGGCGGGGTGTAGGTACGGCGTATAGCCGTTGGGCGCTTGGCGCCGACAGCCCAAAGGCATCACCGACGTCGAGGTCCGACGGCTTCGTGCCGTCGGGCAGCGCCAGTGGAAACCGTGCGCGAGCTGCGCGACGGCGAGCTCCAGCGTGTGCAGGCCCAGCGCCATCCCGGGGCACGACCGCCGGCCGGAGCCGAAGGGCAGGAACTCGAAGCAGCTGCCGTTGAGGTCGAGCCCGGAGGCGTCGCCATCCTGCGCGGCGAAGAAGACCGTGACGGGCGGAACACGTCGGGGTCCTTCCAGGTGCCGCGGTCGCGGCCGATGGCCCAGACGTTGACCGTCACCTGGGATCCCCTAGGCACGGAGTAGCCGCCGCCGACGCAGTCCTTGGCGGCCGCGTGGAGGAGCAGCGGGATCGGCGGGTGCATGCGGAGTGTCTCCTTGGCGACGCACCTGAGGAAGGGGAGCTCGCTGGCGCTGAGGTCCGACTCCGTCACGTTCCGGTCCATGCTCACCACGTCGGCGAGCTCCTGCTGCAGACGCCGTAGGTCGTCGGGGTTCCGCAGCAGCTCTTTCATCGCCCACTCGATGGACGACGCCACCGTCTCCGTCCCACCAAACATGAGATCCTGCGTGCATGCGACGTCGTAGGATCCATGCATGCATACATGACACATGAGCACGTGAAGTTTATTTCGAGGAGAAGGGTCGGAGATGGATGCATACGCGCACGTCGTACCAGGATGACTGCCTTGATGTTGCGGCGGGTGAGGCAGAGGGAGCCAGCATGCCGGTCATCGACGGCGTCACCAGCGATGGGCTTGGTCTCGTGGAGACAGGCGAGCATTTCGTCGACAATGTCGGCCTCGGCGTCCGTGGAACTCCTGCCCCTCTGTATGTGGTCGTCGATGATCTTGTCGATGAACCTGTCAAACGCCTTGCGCGTCTCGCGGAGGAGGCGGCGGCTCGGGTCGATCCAGGCGAGCCACGGCATGAAGTCGCCGATGTTGAACGCGCTAATGTTCCGGGAGAACTCTTCGAGAACGCCGATGTACTCGCCAAGGCTAATGTTCACGCGGGTGCCAAAGGCGGCGCGGAAGATGACGTTCGTGCTCAGGCTGAGGACCAGCTCGCCCAGGTTGACCGTCTGGCCGCTGCGCCGCGCGACGGCGCGCACGAGCGCCGCGGACTCGTCGCGCACGGCGAGCCACGTCTCTGCGCGGCGCCGGCTGAAGAGCTTCGTGACCGAGAGCTTGCGCGCCTGGCGCCAGAAGGGCCCGTACTGCGCGAACGCCATGTGGTGGCCGGTCGGTTCGCGAAGGCGGCGTCCTGCGCCTGCAGCACCTCGCGCGCGTACTCCACTGTGGACACCACGAACACGTGCCGCCGGCCGACGCTGAGGTGCAGCAGCCCGCCGTACCACTCGGGCAGCACCGCCAGGCCTCGGTGTGTCAGCTGACCCATCAACATCATGTTGCCGATGATTGGGAGAGGCTTGGGGCCAGGCGGCAGCGGGAGCTTGCTCCTTTGCCGCGGCTGCAACCTGCAAGAGCACCATTACTAGCGAAGCTAGGAACACCCAGTTCACCAGATCATTGGGCCACTCCATGCTGATCTTGGCCATGGCAGCCATAGGTGCGTGAGTTTAAGCTAGCTAGGTTGCGTTGATATAGAGTTTGGTATAAGGAGCAGATTCGGGATAGAGAACCAATGGCCCTGATCGATCGGCTGCAGTCATGGACTCACGGTGGTACAGCTGCAGCTGAATCTAAACTGTTTAGCACTGCATGGCTGCAGCAGGGTAGTACTGCCTTTGGCTGTTGCCTGATGACTGTGATCCCACGAGGGAAACGTGGTGCTGTGGTCTGGTCACTCTGAGCCCCCGATCGCCTTGCTGAATTTTGGCTGAAACTAACTATTCAGGCTAAATTGTTGTAAGAGAAAAACACTGTTTCAGCTGAAAAAAGAAGCCAAACAAGCTAGCTTCTAGGTAAGCCGAACGGAGCCAGACTTATTAGATCGAAGACAACTTTTCCAATGATATTATCATAATACCAATAGCCCCACATGATCTTGGAGTCCGTGCATAAAACTAACTCTTTATAAAAAATTAGCTTTTGCTCTCTCTTATGCTAAAATATGAAAAATATACTTAGAACTAGCTCACAAGTTACTATGGGAGGAGACAGCTCTTAGATCAACTCATTAACAACACTTTAGCCTTCGATTTTAAAAACACTTCTCCTATATTTTCAGGTGCTTAAATTTTAAGACGATTTCACGCAACAAACTTGTACCACCAACTAGTACAACTAAATTGTTACTCTTGTGATTTGTGATTTGTCTTTAAATCATAGTATATTAAATTTTTTTCCTTGTCTGCCTATAGAAATAATTGTAAATTGTTAATTGTCTTTGTGCCAACACAAATCAGATTTTGTCAGGTTTGTAGTTTTGTCTGACAGACTTTTCATTCTCGGTACCGAAAATTACAGTTTGCGCCTACAAAAATTGCGATGAACAGAATCTGCAATTTTACTATCAAATATATGCAATAACCGTAGTCTAGAAAAAAGAAAACTAAAATTGAGGCACTTGACTTTTTGCAAGTCCCTTTTGAAAATCCATTGCTGTCAAGTGACGGCATCAAAATAGTTTGGCTCCACCTGTTGCTCTGTTACGACCCTCTTGGACTTGAACTAAGGAGAAACTTGAGCTTAGGAGAAACGAGTAAGGAGAAAAGGGGCACATATAGGATTTTTACACCGGCTAATCCAGTGTTCATCGAACAATAAATGGAGCGGAATCTTTTCTAGAGATTTTGATTTGGCACCACTAGCAATATCTTAATGTTTAGTGTTGGTATATTTATCGTACACAGATAAATCCACAAGCGCACGGATACTACTGTAGTTTTCACCTAAAAGTATTTCAAGTATCGTATCCACAGGAAAACCACTACGTCAAATATGATTTTTTTGGGGCGGCTAATAAGCATTTGTAGGGGCGGTTCGGCCAACCGCCCCTACCATACCGTCTCTACAAATCATGCATTTATAGGAGCGGTTCCCAGATCGGGCGGCTGGCCGCCCCTAAAAAATCGATTTGTGGGGGCGGCTACAGTACCAGCCGCCCCAACAAATCGATTTGTAGGGGCGACTACAGTACAACCGCCCCTACAGTGCATTTTTCCGTAAAAAAAATCAAATTACTAACACGTGCTCCCTCAAATCATCCTGTGCGTTACAACGGAAGAAAAATAAATCAATTTAGCTGAGAAATAAGGTGATGAGGACCATCAGTTGTAGTAGTCTTCAACCGGAATGCCAAACACAATTGATAAGGGGCTAAGTGCAACTTTATGTCTCCATCAACCTTAATCAGAGTTCAAATGCTACAACTGCCAATGTTCTAAATAAGGAAACAACTGAGGATCTAATAACCACCATCAAACTCCGGTGATACAAGCTAATAATTGGAATCCCCAGACTTCTTACACTACTCAATTCATCATTCTGGGGAAACATCAGTGCCTTCTCTTGGGTGAGGTTCTTGAACAGGCTCTCGGCGGTGATTTGATAGAAACACAAAAGCACCAAATAAAATCAATAATATTTCATTTAGTTAGTGGCTGAGCAACAGCCGAGCATCATCAACAAAGAAGTGAGAGAGGAAAGACTAACAATAGACCCCTTGTATCTTATAATCAAAAGGAACATGGGGCATCTATAAAGAGATTGTATTGATGAAGCCAAATAATCAGCCTAATCTGATGATCTTTCTGTTGTTGTTGCAAAGCTCAAGCTAACCAGGAAGTAGCAGTTCCAATCAGGACCAATACTCTACCTTAGAACCATAAGAGAACAGACCTGGAAGTAGCAGTTCTGATCCGGGCCAATATTACTCTACCTTAGAACCATAAGAAAACAGACGGAGCTAACATGGCTCTTCTGGAAATGCTAGGCATTGGTAAGGGCACACATGAAGAGAAAAAAATGTCTTAGGAAAGCATACTCAAAAGAATCTACTCACCAATGACCACATGAACTGGAATCTCTAAGAACTAAGAAGGTAAGCTACTTTACCACAGATTCTAGAAAGTCAGAAGCATGATACCTTTTGATACTGGATGGATGTGGTCTAGTGCCGATTTCCACAAGAGCAAAAAATGAAAAGATAGAAATGCTCATCGCCAAGTAACTGGTGTGATTAGCTTTGACAATTTCTAAAACCTCCTACATCCACAATCAGAAGCAAATGGAAACCTTCTTCATGTATTTAAACACCAACTAATAATATTGTGAAACATGTACCACCCAAACTTTTAGGTCCAACAAACTAAAAGAGTTAGCACAAAAAGGGGAAGGAAAACTAAGTATCCACCTTTCCTGTTTTCCCCTATCAAAACCAGAGGGTTCAAACCATTTGGACTCGAAGAAATGAATCCATTCTTAGACCACACCAAACTTGGTTGTACTTTCCTTTGTGAACCTTTAGAAAGCACTTCAGAAGGTAAAAAATCATTACAAAAGCCAATAGCAAAGAGGTAACAATCAGAAGCAAAAGCCCAAAAGCTGCAGCTCAAACAAATATAGAAATAGAGGACAAACTTTCTATTAAAAACTCTGCCCAATCCCACTAGTGGCTACCCCACAAACAAGTGAATCAAACATTCTAGGAAGTCAGCAGCAGCTGGTTACCATAGCTATGCTACAACATATGTCAAAATGGTTGGTACCAAACATACAGTAACAAAAATAATTCCAAAGGTAATCACAAATATGGTATGAGAACAAGATGACAGCAAGCACTGTATGGGCAGACCAGCAAATTCCCCACTAGTCATCGGGCTTCTCCCATTGAAAAAGAAGCTCTTGTTGAACCCAATTTGGCGAACTGATACTTTATTGCAGCAGCCAACTGGTCACAGCCAACCAAGTTGAACTCCTAGGGATAACCTTGCTAATATTAACCGACTGAGGTGATGCATGCCCCTAAGTATAACTTTGGTAATATTGATAACCTTCTTAATACTAACCAACTGAGGTGATGGCCCTAAGTATCAAAATGAACAATTTTTAACAGATATTCACTTTAAATGCCATAGCCTTGCGAGAGTAAAGAGACTACGACCAAATGCAAAAGTAGCATCTGTAGCCAATAGGCATATTATAGCATGGACAAAAATACTATGACATTCCTCAAACAACTTCATATTTAAAACATTATTTTGATTCCTCAAAAATATAACTATACTATCCATCACTGGGCAAACATGAACCAATAGGGGACTGCATTAAAGTTTTGACTGCTGAGTAGCATGTTAAAATGTATTTACAATAATAAGAAAAGCTGCATAAGTGCACCATACTTCCAACTGATAAGTGTCAAACAAAGCATACTGTAGACTTATGACATCACAAAACAGTCATAATTTTGACTTAGGAAGCATTGCCATAACTGCCTTATTCTTACTGAATCTAGGGCAAAAGTTGGCATTGTAATAACAGTGGCTAATCAAATCAAGCTCAGTAACTGTTAATCTCCTAAGATATTTTCACAAGGAGACATTCAAGCAATACCACTCAATTTTTTAGATGGCATAAGCTTCTTGAGCAGAAATGAACCTTAAAACGTAGATTCTGCAGAAAGACTTTAAGCTCTTCAACATTTTCTAGACAGATGACAGATTATGAACTGATATTCTATGAACTAAGCAAATAGTATGACCCAATAATCTAGCCATTCCATTTCTCCAGGTTTCCATAACCTAGAAACTAGTAGTAAGACCATCGCTCACTTGACAAAAAAGGATATACTAGCACTCATAAGCATTCTCTTGCCCAAGCTTTAGTAATCAACATGAAAACCAAATAAACGGAACTCAGCAACTGTAATAACACTTACATTACACGCATTGCCATTCTGTGAATCCCCGTTAATTGATAGCTCCCCCTTCTTCTGCTCATGAAATGAGATTTCCATACCCAGCTTACTCGCATCACCATTCTTCCCAATTGCATCGACATCCTCAAACCTCTGGCGCTCCCACCTAGGCCTCTCCTCCTTGGGCGGAGGCAAATCTACGGATGCCCTGACCCACTTTCCCCCTTTGCGGTCGGGCTCGTCCCCGTCGCCACCGCCCTCATGGCCCTTCCACTTCCGCGACAATGACCATGGCTCACGGTCGGTGGAGTCGCGGCGCTCGACGGACTCCCGCGGGCGGCTAGACGAGCGGTCCCGCTTCGACGAGGGTGGCGGGGACTCGAACGGGGAAACGGACTGTCGGTTCCCACGACGGCGGTTGTTGTCCCTGTCATCGCGGTAGCGGTGGCTACGACTGTCGTCTTTGTCGTGATGGTGACGGTGGCGGCAGTCATCCTCGCCGCCTCTGCCGCCATCCTTGTCGCGGTGGTGGCAGCGGTGGTGGTCCTCATCCCCGCTGTCGCACTGGTGGTGAGCGTCGGTGTCGTGGCAACAGCGGCGGTGGTGTCGGTCGTCGTCCCGGTCGTGGGATCAGTGGTGCCCATCGTCGTCGCGAGTGCGGCGCGAGGAGCGGTCGTGATTAATGGGTGGGGATTGGCAAGGAGAGGGGTTAGGGTTTCAGTCGATTCACCAATGAGGGAGGGAGGGCTGAGAGGAGAAAGAGACGAAGGATCTACGGTCGGCGTCGCGTGCGGGTTCCGAGTATTTATTTGTTGGAGCATTTGTAGGTGCGGCTGGTTATTGAGCCGCCCCTATAAATAGTAATATTGAGGGCGGCTAGTGAGTGAGCCACCCCTATAAATCCAACCTATTTGCAGGGGCGGCTCGTATCACCAGCCGCCCCTGCTGTTCTATTTGTAGGGGCGGCTGGTCTCTGGGCTCCCAAGCACGCCACTGTAGGGGCGGCTCCATCACCAGCCGCCCCTAAAACAAATTTGTCCCGTTGCTACAAACCATTTTTCACGTAGTGAACGTGTGAGAGTAACTACGTCTAACTTAGCCTGGAGTAGCAACAAGACTTAATAATAGGAGTATAGAGGAGATCACAAAGGTCTTCTAGTTCTAACTTTGGTAAGCTATGTCTTCTATTGTTCAACTAGGCATATTACTAAGGGAAACACAAGCAGAGTATGTTTTCTGTAGTAAATAAATCCTGCTAGGCCTACAAACGGGAGGTGGACTACAAATAATTCAACAAGGCTATAAGAGTCACCTTCGCGAGCTACCACCGATCCAGAATATAGGGTACATCCACAAGTAACCCGGTCTAAGCACCATGTTTACACCTACAATTACTACTTTAACCTAGAGCATCCTATAGATTAAAGCACTCAAATAGTTATGAACCTGATGAACAATATAAACGCGATGCTTATTTGAATTAGAAGTCGATTATCAGAGAAGCCTCCGAAGCAAGCTCAAGTAGAACTTGATTTCACCAAGGTACAAGCCGTAGAGAGAGCACCGATAAGCCGACACTTCCTCCAAACTCTTCCCTCACACTCTATCTCACTATTATTTATAAGACTAGATCCTATGGAGGACTAATCTTCTCTCGATAGCTGGCTCTGATCCGGACGAGGAGAATATGAATTAGGGTTTCACGATGGCTCCATGGAGGGGGGGGTAGGGGCTGCTATATATAGGCCGAGGTGGAGTAGGGGGCAAGGTATCGAGGTGGAGTAGGAGGCAAGGAATCGCCATGTCATCGATCCACGTCAACTCCCTCGATCACCGTTGGATAAACCGACCTAAAACCGTCTTAAAATCAATGGTGTAGATCTTAGGAACGAGTATGAGGCAGCGGAGGGCGAGCGTAGTGTCTTCTGGAATCTTCTAGAGTTGTCTTTTGCAGTTTTCGCGAGTTGAATCACTTGTTGTCGTCGGTTTGCTTGTTTGTAGTGTATGATAGTGGTCCCGTGAACTGTTTTCTGGATAAATCCTCCTGCAATCATGAAATCACCAAAGCTTGTGTAATTCATTAGTTTAAACCCCTATACCTATGTTTAGTGATGGAATTAAATATAAATGCAAGATATGTTGACGGTTTATAATTGATGTTAGTGACCGTCAACATTCAGTGTCAAGGGTATCAACATTTGATGGAAACCTTGTGACTTAGCTAGTCAATAGCAAGTGGGTTTGTTGATCCTATGTGTCATTAAAGTAGGCTGATTTCATAAATTAAAAAAATGAACCTGCAGTGCACATGAACTTGGACTTTGGATCTCAAGCATGTTATAACAAGCGAGACCTGATTATGTCTTTTTTTATCCTCATCCTTTTTTTCTAATATATCTCACACGAGGATGACGCATTATCGTTCAGCGCAATATTTGTGCAGTACTGCATGAGACACAAAATCCCCTCTTGGTTTAGTTGGAAGAACAAGAAGTGGCACGTTGCCACAAAAGTTCGTGAACCACTGCTACCTAATTAATTAACTAAATCCTCGCAAGTTTGTTGGACATTTAACTTCATTATCTTTTCATAATTTTTGAGACAAAGCAATCCCAAGTTTGGAGCCGATGGTTTGGATCCCAGTAATACATTACCAAACCGACACACTGTGAAAAAGGTCAATACCAGCAGGATACTGCAATTTTTTTTCTCCAAAACCTCTAATGTGTTTCTTGCATGATGCGAACAGTAAAGCTGTAGTAAGCATTGGTAAACAGTGAATAGTGTATGGCACATGGATAAACAGTGTTTGCTACAAGTTCAAAAAAACTGTGTTTGCTAAGCGGAAGAGGTAGCGGGAGGCCTCCAATTTATTCATGCATGAGGGAGTAATAATATATTATTTGGACGAGTAGGTCAGGAGAAATGACGAATATGCCCGAGGATCTCTGGAGATTGAAGGCATAGATGCACAAACAAGGTGTTGTTACAGATTCTTGAGTCTTGACACAAAGATGAATGATGCGTTAAACACAGAACATGCACTCAAGAGTATGAGTCGCTGCTAAAAGACGATTGTCAGACATTCTTTTTTTTCCACAGGGGTCTAAAAAAACCCTAGGTGGGCTAGCAGTCAAGAACCACCTCTCTGAAAACACAGAACATGCACTCAAGAGTGTGAGTCGCTGCTAAAACACGATTGTCAGACATTCTTTTTTTCACAGGGGTTTAAGAAAACCCTAGGTGGGCTAGCAGTCGAGAACCACCTCTTTGAAAACTTATTTTGTAAGACGGTGGCTAGAGCATGTTGAAAGGATCAAGATGCCCAAGAGGGGGTGAATTGGGCTAATTTTAAATTTTTTTTGCAATAATCAAATCCTACGGAGAGCCCAATTAACCCCTTGTGCCTAGCAAAGTGTTTCTATCAAACTAACGCACAAAGGACTTGCAACCTATGTTCCAAACTTACTCTAGCATGGCAATTCTATGAATGTAAAGACAAGTATTGAATTGCACAAAGTAAATACTCAAAATAAATGCTCAAAGTAAAGAGAGAGAAAGGAACGCGGCGATGTTTTGCCGAGGTATCGGAGAGTCGCCACTCCCCACTAGTCCTCGTTGGAGCACCCACGCAAGGGTGTAGCTCCCCCTTGATCCGCGCAAGAATCAAGTGCTCTCTACGGATTGATTCTTTGACACTCCATCGCGGCGAATCACCCAAAGTCGCTCACCACTTGAGTTGGGTCACCCACAAGCTCCGCCGGGTGATCACCAAGCTCCCAACCACCACCAAGCCGTCTAGGTGATGGCGATCACCAAGAGTAACAAGCACGAACTCTCACTTGACCACGCGAAGCCTAATGAGAAGATGGATGCACACTTGACTACTCTTGATTCACTAATGAGGCTACTCTCTTGGATTCTCAAATCTCAATCACCTCACTAGGACCTTGCTCTTTTTGGCACTCACAAACGTGTTTCTCAGCTGTTGGAATGAGCAAAAGTCACTCCACACATGAGTGGAGCTTCTATTTATAAGGCAGCCTGAAAAACGAACCGTTATGAGCTTCTGCGGGTTGACCGGACGCTCCGGTCAGTTCAACCCGCGAACCAGTAAAAAATGAGTTGACCGGACGCTGGCAGGGTCCGGTCAGCACTGACCGGACGCGTCCGGTCGCATAAAACCCTTACTGGAACCTTACTGGAATCGACCGGACGCTGAACCCTCAGGGTCCGGTCAGTACTGACCGAATGCGTCCGGTCGTAGATTCCCTTCTCTGGAACCTTACTAGAGTTGACCGAATGCTGCCTTTCAGCGTCCGGTCACTTGACCTCTGCAGCGTCCGATCGCACCGAACGCAGACTGCTGATCAAATGAACTGATCGGACCCTATAGCCAGCGTCCGGTCGCACTGGGGCCAGCGTCCAGTCAGCATTTGACCCTCCATTCACTTCCAACTCTCGATCATATGTGAATGAAGTTTGCTCCAAAGGATCTTAGGCATTCATAGGAGCTACCTAGAGCTAGTTTTAACAAGTGTGCACCACACCTAACTCACTAGACTCAACTAGGTCAAGCTACCCATCCATACCCCCCTTAATAGTACGGCCAAAGGAAAAACAAAGTCCTAAACTACTCCAAGTGTCACTCCAACTCCAATCAACACTTAGAACTAGTCATCCTTAACCTTGTCGTCCATCCTTTGAAAACCAAAACGATTTCCATCGTAGGGGCATGACAACCTTGATTGCCCAATCGATCTCCATTACCATGACCTAACTTAATTACCTCTGTAAAACACACGTTAGTCATAGTAATCTTGTATTGTCATTAATCACCGAAACCCAACTAGGGGCCTAGATGCTTTCAATCTCCCCCTTTTTGGTGATTGATGACAATACCACCTCGAGTATGTGAAAGAGTGAGGTTTTTGATGGGCTTGGTTCATATAAGCTTTTGTCGATAAGAATAAAAGTGTTAGTCAAGCTTACATGACCCAAGCCAACACAATGTACTCAAAGGATATGAATTAAGCATGAGTACGTGTAACAAAGCTCATTTGCATCGGAGTATAAACGCGGAAGCAAAGGCAAATGAGCATAACACAGGTGATATGACATATAAATAATGTAAAATAGCAAGTACACATGTCATATATCACAATCACGTAGATAGCACTATCACATATATATAATAGTATGCATGAAAGTAAACACACGAATGCATAAGTAATAGTGTATCACACAAATAAAACTCCAAATGTATATAAGCTAATACTAGATAACTAGCTCCCTCTAAATCACGCTCCCCCTGAGTCTACATACTCGAACCCTCTCCCCCTTTGGCGTCAAACACCAAAACCTAAGGGTCGGTCGGCGGGGCTGCAGCAGATGAGTCGGGCGCTGAAGTGTGTGGGCCAAGCTAGAACTGGGCACCATCATCATCTAACCCTAAGCTCTGAACTAACTGACCCTCTGTAGCAGGAAGTGTCGCTGAAGCGGTCTAGGTCTGAGCTGGGGCTAGTGCTGCCTGTGAAGCTGCTAGTATGTCTGTCATAGGATCTGAAGAGGCAATAGATGAGAGGAGCCTCTGAGTAGTCACTGCGACTGGGGCTGCTATAGAAGGACCGACAGTATGCATATGAGGCGGTGTAGGCATGCCGGTTAGCTCGCTGAAAGATGCTCCAAGACTCCTGGAGACTGACGTGTTAGGCACAAATAGCGAGGGTGACTGCTCTGGTGAGAAGCCCGTGTGATATGGAGTGAACTGCGGGGCAACCACCGGTGAGGACAACCACTGGGACACCTAAACTGTAGGTGAAGCAAACTGAGCTAGAGGCTATCCCTGACTCTGAAGCCCGATGGGCTGTATAGCTGGAGTCGTCGTGGTGGAGGTAGGCTGAGCAAGCTGGGGCAAAGGCTGTGGTAGTGGGGCCCCAAGTGCTGTCACTACATGCTGCATAAAGCCCATAAGCTGCTGTTGCATGAGTATCTACTGCTGATGCATCTGCTGCTGCTGCTGCCTCTAGAACTTGTCCTGACGAGCCTAGAACTGTGCGAAGTTGGCAGCGGTCTCCTATGCCTGTCGTGCCTGATCCTGCTGCATCCGCTCAAGAATGGCAATCAATGCGGGGTCCGTCTACGGTGCTGGTGGAGCTGAGCTAGAACTACTGGCCTCTGCATCATGTCTGCGTGGAGGCATCTGAGGAATCGGCAGATAGTCATCATCCGAGCTATCACTAGACTCAGTCATCTCTGGCTGTGCCTCAAGCTGCTCCTCCTCTGTAGCGGCTATGCCCCTAATGATCTCGTCCTACTGAGCAGCTGTGCCATGTTATATGCGGGAAACTCTATGGTGGCAGCCCTATACTCTGCAACCAACTCAGGGGTCCTGACGTGCACACACTGTAGCATCAAGAATGTGACCCAATGTGCATAAGGAAGCTGTCGGCGACCCTTGAAGCCCTCAGCAATAGTATCCTCCATCTCTGATAGAAGGAGGTCCCAAATGTCAAACACGGTCTGCTGCATCAGGGCATTAAGGAGCCAGAGCTATAAGCGAGTAAGACCCTCCCTGTATCCCAACCTAGAAAGCAGTGTCCTCCTGATAATGGCCTCAAGCACACGAGCTATAGGAGTTAGGTCATCGAGGTTCCTGCTTGACCCCTCACCAAAAGGCTCCTTGAAGCAATGTCGCACTAGATCTGTAGGTGGCACCAACCCTCCATGAGGACGCCTGGGAGGCTCCTGCTGTCCATAACATACCTCATGCAACTTGATAGGCTGATTCTATAGTCTCAGTATCTCCCGGGCCCTAAAGCTCATCACCCTGTAATCTCTACTGTTAAATGCAAAGTGAATGAAGTTGTGATGCGGATCAACGTAGAGTGAAGCATAAAACTACCGGACCCAAGATGGTACATATACTCCTGTCCGACCAATCAGATCTGCGAGCCCTAGCAAATATGACAAGTAAGGGCGGATTTGCTCTCCAGCTGCTGCCACAATAGACTCCAAACTATAGACTCTCTGTGATCTGAACACTACCCCACTGTTGATATAGGCATTATAGAAATCCTCCTAGAGCGGCGTGTAGAACCCCTCGGCTGCTCTCTCATCCCTCCTCAGAGGGAACCACATGTCGAACTCAACAAATCTCAATTGGCGAACCTATCTGGCTATGGCAGCCCTCAAGTCGAGGTGTACCACTAGAGGCGGACCCTGTGGTCTTGGCGGTGGGCGTGAACCTCTGCGCTGTGTAGCTAGCCTCGGTGGAACTATGGCACTGGTATGACTAGAGCGGCATAGCTGGGGTGCCGGCACGGTCTCCTCGGCCTACTGACCCTCCTAAGTGTCCTGAGCTGGCTGAGGCTCTGCTGGTGGGGGCTGCTGCTGTGCCTCCTGCTGGGACCCCCCCTGAGGTCAAGCCTCCTCAATAGCCAAGCGACATCCTGCCATCATGATAGTCCTAGGTGGACCACCATGACGATGCTCAGCCTCCTCAAGTGCTGTCCTCTGTGCTGATGTGAGTTGTGGATCTGCTATGACAACACCACTGCGAGCGCCTCCTCTCTTGGCATGCTCTGCAGCCTCTGCAACAGCTGCTGCTCTTGCTGTCTCTGTGTCGGGGTACTTGCGCTTCTTGGATGTCACCTGCTTAGTTGCTTTGCCTTTCGATCCTATAGGCTAGCGAGGCGGGGGCCTCTTGTCATCATCACCCAGACCACCACCAACGTTCTTGGTGCGAGCCATCTGATCTGTCAAGAGGGTGAACTGCCGCTAATGAAGATCAACTGTTAAACCGACACTCCCGAGGCTTGGCCTCGATCCTTACTCGCGAGCTTGGCTCCGAGTTGACTGCCAACTGTCACAAGAACTTCAATGGCACCGACTCACTGCACGATAGAATAGATGGATATACGAATAAATACAATATATCTAATAGATGCAAAAGTCCTAGGAAGCAAGCAATGTAGGTGCGAAATTGAGACGATGGGCAAGCTACCTGATGAAACGGCGATCTGAGAAAAGGAAAGACGTCACGCGGGGGAATCCTCAGAACCGGCTAGGGTTAGGGATCGTGAACCGCTTCAAAGATTTCGATGGCCCTAAATGATTTAGGTCAATGCATTGTGATTTGAACTAGATCATGTGCGAAGCAATTTGAGAAAAATGGATTTGCCCTTACCAATCGAGGGGGGGAGAGCTAGGGCAAGGCAGGTGCTCTCGGTGGTAGAGAAACCGACGGTGGTGCTGGCATAGAGGGTGCGCGGTGAGCGCGCGAGAGAGTCTGGCACTGGGCTGCGGCAGCGTGGCTAGCTGCTGTGGCGTGGTGGCTTGAGTGCGCGGGCTTAGGATGGAGCTGTGGTGGCGCGGTGAGTTGTGGCGGTGCGGGAGTGCAGCTGCGGCGACCTGGCGGCGGCTTGGGCTAGGGCAAGGCGAGGTGAGAGGCAAAAAGGGTACGGCTGTGGTTAAATAGATCCCCCAAACGCGACAGATAAGGAAACAGAGAAAAGAGTCCTGAAGTCACACAAAATCCACTGATCGGATGCTCCGGTGGTAGCGACCGGATGCTACCACCCAGCGTCCGATCGATTCCAGAGAGGTCCAATTCCTCTGGAATCGGGACCGGACGCGTCCGGTGGTCCATGACCGGACGCAGGCAGAGTCCGGTTAGTACAGCCTATTCCTTCTTCAATCGATCGAATGCTGGATCCCTTCCTGACCGGACGCATAAATGCAGCGTCCGATCACTCCTTCACCAGCAGTTCACCTCCTGTGAACTGACCGGACGCTGGACAGCAGCGTCCGGTGCAGCGTCCGGTGCACTTTTTCTAGCAAATCTTCAAAGTTCCTTCGCGCTGCCTATTCCCAATCAAGTCCCAACTTGAATAAAATCCAAATAAACACCAATTGGGACTGATGTGAGTGACCTCTCTCAAACCCTTATATATTTTTTAAAATATTTTGCCTTAGGCTATGATTCTTTTTTTTAGAAAATAGGCAACAAGAGGGCAAATGCAACAAAACGATAAAACAACATTCATGCATATGCAATACTTGAAAATAAATCTAGTTGCTTGTCAAGTTTGATCCAAGGTTAAGCTTCTTCACACGCTTTTTAGCAGTTATCTTAACCATGTTAGACAAGCCCTATATGCGTTGCCAAAAATTAAACATGTTGTATATTACAATGAATGCAAGGGACAACACAAGCTCAATTTTTAGTGAAGTTCCTAAAATCAAGCACATTGAGCTCATTCCACAATCTACAAAATATAGCTTCATCTAGTGGTTTAGTGAAGATATCCACTAATTGATCTTCGGTTCTTACACCTTCTAGTGATATATCATTTTTAGCAACATGATCTCTTAGAAAGTGATGGCGGATATCTATGTGCTTGGTGCGAGAGTGTTGAACCGGATTATTTGCAAGTTTTACCGCACTTTCATTGTCGCACAAAAGAGGTACTTTTTCTAGAACTACACCATAGTCTAGCAAAGTTTGTTTCATGTATAAAATTTGTGCACAACAAGCACCCACGGTAATGTATTCCGCTTCGGCGGTGGACAAAGCCACACTATTTTGTTTCTTGGAGGACCAAGACACAAGTGATCTACCAAGCAAATGGCACCCTTCGGATGTGCTCTTTCTATCCACTTTGTATCCAGCATAATCCGAATCGGAATAGCCAACTAACTCAAATATAGCTCCTTTGGGATACCAAAGACCAATGCTTGGTGTGTGCTTAAGATACCTAAGGATTCTTTTTACGTCAATTAAATGTGTTTCCTTAGGACTAGCTTGAAATCTAGCACACATACACACACTAAACATGATGTCGGGCCTAGATGCGGTTAAGTATAACAAGCTATCAATCCTAGAATGGTAGAGAGTTTGATCAACTGGGTTACCTCCCTCATCTAGGTCGAGATGTCCATTGGTAGGCATTGGTGTCTTGATTGGCTTACATTCATCCATCTTGAATCTCTTGAGAAGATCTTTTGTGTATTTCTCTTGAGAGATGAAGATGCCTTCTTTCATTTACTTGACTTGAAAACTAAGAAAGAATGTAAGCTCACCAATCATGGACATCTCAAACTCCTTTGACATCAATTCACCAAATTCTTTGCATGAGTCTTCATTTGATGATCCAAAGATGATATCATCAACATATACTTGACAAATGAAGATATGCCCATCAAGCTTCTTGGTGAATAGTGTGGTGTCGATCTTCCCAATGATGAAGCCCTTCTCAATGAGGAAGTCCCGAAGGCACTCATACCAAGCTCCTGGGGCTTGCTTAAGCCCATATAGTGCCTTGGACAACCTATAAACATGATTAGGATATCTAGGGTCTTCAAACCTGGAAGGTTGATCAACATAGACTAGTTCATTAATAAAGCCATTTAAAAATGCACTTTTCACATCCATTTGATATAGTTTCATTTCATGGTGTGATGCATATGCAAGAAGGATACGGATGGCTTCTAATCTTGCAACCGGTGCAAAGGTCTCTCCAAAATCTAAACCTTCAACTTGAAAGAACCCCTTTGCAACTAGTCTTGCCTTGTTCCTCACAACAACACCTTGATCATCTTGCTTGTTGCAGAACACCCACTTCGTTCCAATGACTCTTGCACCTTTTGGTCGCTCTTCAAGAGTCCAAACTTTATTGCGAGTGAAGTTGTTCAACTCTTCATGCATGGCATTGATCCAATCTAGATCTTTTAGAGCTTTTGGTAGGCTCATAGCAAGAGACAAAAGAGTGATGAGCAATAAATGAAGTAAGTTTTTGAGATCGAGTCATTACTCCCTTTGATGGACTCCCTATGATGAGATCTTGTGGATGATCTTGTAGGAGAGGTGTATTTCTTCTATTGACCACTTGGGGAGGAGGTTGTAGAGCATCAACATCTTGTGCTTGTACCACCATTTGCTCATGGGAGATATGAGTATCTTCATTTTCTACTCTCCCATCTTTTTCATCATCTTGTGGTACACTTGATGAAGAAGGTTGATCAATGATTTGTACATCATCTTTTGGCTTGATGTCTCCCACCGGAATATTCTTCATAATCTCCCTCAATGGTTCATCACCTACATCATCAAGATTCTTATGTGCTCCTTGGGAGCCATTAGATTCATCAAATTCCACATCATATGTTTCTTCAACCAAGCTGGTGGCATGATTAAATACTCTATATGCTTTGGACTTTGATGAGTAACCAACAAGAAAACTAATATCACAATGTCTTTGGAACTTCCCTAGGTGTTGCCGCTTCTTGTAGATGTAGCATTTGCAACCAAACACCCTAAAGAAGGAGACGTCCGGCTTCTTCCCATTGAGCAACTCATAAGGTGTCTTGCCAAGGAACTTTTGAAGGAATAGGCGGTTTGATGCATAGCATGCGGTGTTGATTGCTTCCGCCCATAAAGCTTCGGGGGTGTTGTACTCATCTAGCATTGTCCTTGCAAGAGTGATCAAAGTCCGGTTCTTCCTCTCAACTACACCATTTTGTTGAGGAGTATAGGTTGCGGATACTTCATGCTTGATCCCAACTTCATCACAATAGGCTTTAATGTTTATGTTATCAAATTCTTTCCTATTGTCACTTCTAATCTTCTTGAGCTTCACTTCAAATTCATTTTGAGCTCTCTTGGCAAACTTCTTGAAGCAAGATGCAACTTCAGATTTGTCATGAAGAAAGAACACCCATGTATACCTTGAATAGTCATCCACAATCACAAGACAATAGAGATTTTCTCCCAAACTCTTGTATGTTGTTGGTCCAAATAAATCTATGTGTAGGAGTTCTAGCACTCTTGTGGTTGACATGAAAACTTTGGTTGGATGAGTGTTTGCAACTTGCTTGCCGGCTTGACATGCACTACAAAGCTTGTCCTTTTCAAACTTCACATCCTTCAACCCTCTCACCAAATCATTCTTCATAAGCTTCTTGAGTGAGCTCATCCCAACATGAGCAAGTCTTCTATGCCATAGCCATCCAAGTGTTGTTTTGGTGAATAGGCAAGTTTTCAAATTTGCATCTTCGGAGGTGAAGTCAACTAGATATAAGTTGTTGTATCTAAATCCATTGAATATCACTTGATTGTCATCTACCTTGGATATAACAACCTCCTTCTCGGTGAACAAGCATTGAAAGGCAAGATCACACAATTGTCCAACAGATAGCAAGTTGAAGCTCAATGAAGCAACATATAGCACATTGGAGATAGAATGATCATTTGATATTGCCACTTTGCCCAATCCTTTAACCTTGCCCTTTGAGTTATCTCCAAATGTTATTTTCTCTTACCCATCTACCTCTTCATCTAGTGAGGTGAACATACAAGGATCACTGGTCATATGTTGAGTGTAACCACTATCAATAACCCAATGACTTCCACCGGTCTTGTAGTTCACCTACACACATGAGATTCAAACTTTAGGAATCCAAACTTGTTGAGGGCCCTTCACCTTCTCAACAAGTGACTTAGCCACCCAAATCTTCTTAGGCCTACTCTTGTTGGGGGGTCCTAAGAACATGACTTTCATCTTTCCACTAGAATCTTTTCTAAGCATGTAGTGAGCATTGAAAGCAAATGGTCTAGTATGCTTGGGCAAGGGTTGTGGCGGTGGAGTTTGACACTTATGAGCAAAATGGCCTTCTTGTCCACACTCAAAGCATCTCTTTGACTTTGGCTTTGGCTTTGATTGTTGTTGTTGAGTTTGAGCCTTCTTCTTCTCTATACTTGCCACATATCCAATGCCACTTCTATCCATCTTCATGATGGTGTTCATAAGTAGCTCACTTTGGAGGTGCTTGCCTCTAGCAAACTTGCTCAACCCAATCTTGAGATGCTCTTTCTCTAACTTGAGTTTCTTATTTTCGTCCTTTATAGCATCATCTTTCTTCTCTTCCTTGAGCTTCTTGTTTTCTTCTTTAAGCTTCTCATTTTCAAGGATCAACTCTTTGTCATGATCAAGAGTTTCTAGCACAATGATGTTGTGGCTTTTCATCTCTTCAAGATCTTTCATGAGCTTCTCATTATCACTCTTGAGCTTGGCATACTCATCAAAGTCATTGCACTCAACCACTTGCTTGCCTTTGCTACTAGATCCATGCTCAATGCTCTCATCAATTAGATCATCACATGAAGTAGCTATATCAATCTTGACAACATGATTAGTAGCATCGTGTGGCTCATTTGGTAGAAATTCTTGAGCAATAACAAGAGTATCATGATTAATCTTAAGAGTAGTGTATTCATCTTTTAGCTTGTTATGGCTAGTGATGAGTTCATTGTGCACCCACTCAAGTTTATCATGTTTATCTTTAAGCTCTTTCTTGGAAGATTTGAGCTCCTTGAGTTTGGATGATATAGCATCATTGGTTTCTCTAAGCTCATCATTAGCCTTTTCCAATGTATCACACTTAGCTAAGAGTGAATCATTTTTAGCATTAAGCTTTTCATTGGTAGCTTTACTCTTTCTAATGATCTTAGTGTATTTTCTTAGTATTTTGATAAGATCATCATATGTAGGTGAATCATCATCATCGCTATTGCTATCATCATCACTAGCATGCTCATCATCACTACTATCATCACTCTTAGTTATCTTGCGTTCACCCTTGGCCATAAGGCATAGGTGTGTAGAGGATGATGGCAATGGTGGTGGTGAAGATGCAAGATCAATAGCAATGGTGGACACCTTTTCATTGTCACTATCATCATCGGATGATCCACTTGATGAATCAATATCCGTGAGCCAATCACCGACAATGTAGGCCTTTCCACTCTTCTTCTTCTTGTGGAAGTCCCTCTTCTTGCCATCTTTCTTCTTGTATGGCTTGTTCTTTTTCTTCTCATCTTCATCTTCATTGCTTGAGTTATCTTTCTTGCCCTTGTTCTTATTTTTGAACTTGTCTTTCTTGGGCTTTGTGCATTGATGAGCTAGATGACCAAGTTCGCCATAATTGTAGCAATCCATCTCGGAGATTGGCTTTCTTCTTGAGCTAGTGAAGAACTTCTTCTTCTTGCCGTTAAACTTGATGCCACTCTTGTTTAGCTTCTTTAGCATTTTGGCGGTCTTCTTCACCATAAAAGCAAGACTTTCTTCATCATCTTCATCACTTGAGCTCTCATACTCAAGTCTTGCTTTGCCCTTGTCTTGGCTAGCTTTGAATGCTAAGTCCTTCTCTTTCTTCTTTGTAGAGGATGAGCCATCTTGTGGCGTGATGTGCATGTATATCTCATGAGCATTGATCTTCCCCAAGATTTGTGTTGGTGTAGCAGCGGAAAGATCACCTTGATGTAGCACGGTCATAATATGCCTATATTTGTCAATGGGGAGGACACTCAAGATTTTTCTCACAACGTCAGATGGTGACATTTGAGTAAGTCCAAGCCCATTGACTTCCTCTACAAGAACATTTAAACGAGAATACATCTCATTAGCACTTTCTTTGGGAAGCATCTCAAAAGAATTTAGCTTTTTAATCACAAGATGATAGTGTTCCTCACGCTCACTCTTGGTTCCCTCATGGAGTGCACAAACGTCCGACCATAGTGCATGGGCGTCTTTGTGGTTCCTTACATGGTTAAACACATCTTTGCAAAGGTCTCTAAAGATGGTGTTGTGAGCCTTTGCATTCCATTTTTCATAATTAACCTCATCGCCTTGTAGGTTAGTAGCATTTTGAGGTTTTGGGAAGCCTTGTGAGGCGGCTCTAAGAATACCAACGTCTAGAGCTTCTAAGTACGCCTCCATACGGATTTTCCAATATGGAAAGTCATCTCCCTCAAAGATAGGAGGAGGTCTATCCCCGTGAGACATCTTGCTCTAAGCGGTTAAGCTTAAAAACGTGAGCACGAGGCTCTGATACCAATTGAAAGGATCAAGATGCCCCAGAGGGGGGTGAATTGGGCTAATTCTAAATTTTCTTGCAATAATCAAATCCTACGGATAGCCCAATTAACCTCTTGTGCCTAGCAAAGTGTTTCTATCAAACTAACGCACAAAGGACTTGCAACCTATGTTTCAAACTTACTCTAGCATAACAATTCTATGAATGTAAAGACAAGTATTGAATTGCACAAAGTAAATACTCAAAATAAATGCTCAAAGTAAAGAGAGAGAGGAACGCGGCGATGTTTTGCCGAGGTATCGAAGAGTCGCCACTCCCCACTAGTCCTTGTTGGAGCACCCACGCAAGGGTGTAGCTCCCCCTTGATCCGCGCAAGGATCAAGTGCTCTCTATGGGTTGATTCTTCAACACTCCATCGCGGTGAATCACCCAAAGCCGCTCACAACTTGAGTTGGGTCACCCACAAGCTCCACCGGGTGATCACCAAGCTCCCAACCACCACCAAGCCGTCTAGGTGATGGCGATCACCAAGAGTAACAAGCACAAACTCTCACTTGACCACGCGAAGCCTAATGAGAAGATGGATGCACACTTGACTACTCTTGATTCACTAATGAGGCTACACTATTGGATTCTCAAATCTCAATCACCTCACTAGGACCTTGCTCTTCTTGGCACTCACAAACGTGTTTCTCAGCTGTTGGAATGAGCAAAAGTCACTCCACACACGAGTGGAGCTTCTATTTATAAGGCAGCCTGAAAAATGAACCGTTATGAGCTTCTGCGGGGTGACCGGACGCTCCGGTCAGTTCAACCCATGAACCAATAAAAAATGAGTTGACTGAACGCTGGCAGGGTCCGGTCAGCACTGACCGGACGTGTCCGGTCGCATAAAACCCTTACTGGAATCGACCGGACGCTGAACCCTCAGGGTCCGGTCAGTATTGATCGGACGCGTCCGGTCACAGATTCCCTTCTCTAGAACCTTACTGGAGTCAACCGGACGCTGCCTTTCAGCATCCGGTCACTTGACCTCTTCAGCGTCCGGTCGCACCGAACGCAGACTGCTGATCAAATGAACTGATCGGACCCTGCAGCCAGCGTCCGGTCGCACCAGGGCCAGCGTCCGGTCAGCATTTTACCCTCCATTCACTTCCAACTCTCAATCATATGTGAATGAAGTTTGCTCTAAAGGATCTTAGGCATTCATAGGAGCTACCTAGAGCTAGTTTTAACAAGTGTGCACCACACCTAACTCACTAGACTCAACTAGGTCAAGCTACCCATCCATACCCCCCTTAATAGTACGGCCAAAGGAAAAACAAAGTCCTAAACTACTCCAAGTGTCACTCCAACTCCAATCGACACTTAGAACTAGTCATCCTTAACCTTGTCGTCCATCCTTTGAAAACTGAAACGATTTCCATCGTAGGGGCATGACAACCTTGATTGCCCAATCGATCTCCATTACCATGACCTAACTTAATTGCCTCTGCAAAACACACGTTAGTCATAGTAATCTTGTATTGTCATTAATCACTGAAACCCAACTAGGGGCCTAGATGCTTTCACATGTCAAAGAAAATTTCTATGTGACTTGCTATTACTATTTTTAGCTAAAACTCTAGCAAACTAGCATCCAATAGACTAGCTAATGCGATTGCTATCCTATTCGACATGCTATCCCATGAACCTCGGCAGGTAAATTTGGCTAGCAGCTAGTGCCATTTTTGCATTGCTTCAAATTCCATTCCTTTCTCTTGGAGATATAGCTAGTCTGTTGGAATATGTTGGATTATGGAGAAAGAATTTTTATGAAGTGGATAGCTAAATGAAGATAAGGAACATAAAATTTAGAATGTCTCTTGGAGATGCTCTAAGTGGGCCGCCATCTCACCCGCCTCTGAAAAATTGATTTCATATGGCTTATGCTGCAAGCCTCTAAAAATAGATCAATTCTAAAAAGAAAGGCCATTTAAAACTACTAGAACACTACTAGATTCAACAAGTTTACCTAAGGTTTATAATTTTATGGAAAGGCTAAAAAAACTTTAAGGAAACTGTGCCTCTAGGAAAGTTGGTTGGGAAATCCCCTAGGTGATAGGATCAAGGAGCCGACTAGAGGGGGTGAACAGTCATTTCTAAAGCTCAATCACACCAGCTAACCAAAATAAATACAAAATTAAACTAATTGGTCTAGCCTCGACTACACCCCTCTATCTCTGTTCACGATTACAAAGATCCTAGATAAGCAACTAAGGTGCCAAGCTAGAGAGAGCTCACCTACACAAGTCTAGTTGGCAAGGTCACACAAATCTATACAACTAGTACAACAAAGCACATCGAGAGCTCCTACACATATTAAGCAAAGTGCACAAAGCCAAAGCACACTAGCACTACTCAACCAGTAAAGCTACACAGGCCAAACTAGAGAGCTAAACAACTTAGCTACACAAGCTAAGCAAGGTTACTAAGCTACACAAGCTTACTAGCACTAGAGAACAACTACTTTGTTGCACAAGCAAACTAGCTATAAAAGAACAACACTAAACACTACACAAGTATGAACAAGTGTTGACACGATGATTTTTATCCTGAGGTTTAGTGGTTTACCAACCACTTAATCCTCGTTGAGGCAAGCCCAAGGTTGCCACCGATCCTCTTGCTAGTGGCGGCCCACAAGCACACACTCTCTCCACACAAGGAGTGATCCACGTGAGCTATAGCACTTTGATCCGTCCGGACCACTTGGCGCTCTTTGCACCTCGCTCTACTAGTGTTGCTCTTCACATCTCCCGCAGGGTGAGCACGGTTGAAAGCCTTATTTTGGTTTTGGCTAATTGATGAAACCTATTGGACTAACCCTTTGTCTAAGTGTGAAGATAAGTAAGAGTGGTCTAAGCCAAGTGGTGGAGCAAGGTGAAGTCTATGGAGGTGAACATGGACATGTGATGAAGGTGATCAAGCTCCAACTTGAAAAAAAGAAAGAGAAAAACAAAAACCAAGTTGATCAAGGCAAATGTATCAAATAGGTTTTTGTTTTGGCACTCAAGACTGGGTGTGAGTGTATTTAGGATAGATAGCCATATTATGAAGAGGGGAAAATCATGGTTAAGCGGTTATCAAGTGCCACTGTGTGAAGTTATACATGCATATGCATTAGGACCTAGTGTGCTAACAATTAACCCTTGAAAAATGCTAACACACATGCACATGAGTTATACACTTTGTGGTTAGCAACTTGGAAGAAAGGGTGAAGTATTTGAGTTGATAGAAATTGAAAAGGAGAAGATATTGCGGATTGGACCCTGCTGGCATTGGGGGTCCAGACCTAGGGGCGAGTCCGGTCTGGACTCATACCCTAGTCTGAGGGTTGCGAGATTGGCTACGGACCTGTGTTTTGGGGGTTTCGGACCATCTCTACCGGGTCCGGTTGGAGAGACAAAGAGGAGCACAGGGGCGCGGCTGCTCTAGACCCAAGCGATCAGGAGCGATCGGACCCGATGTTGGCGGTATGGTTGCTGGGAGATTGAGCGCGCACTGGCAAGAGGGCAACATGGAGCACGGAGGAGATCCAAACCCGCACTGTGTGTGGTCCGGTTGCTTGAAGCGGACCAGGTCTGAAGAGATTTGGCCCTCTCTAGACCTCTCTGTTTCAATCCAGACCCTGACCTCGCTGGGTCCAGTCGAGGTGGCGCTGGGTCCGGTCTAGTTGGCGTGATTTGGAGGCACTGTCATGGCTAAAATAGCCATTGAAGATCGATGGCCGTTCAAAAGGCAGGGACGCGAGGCAGCATCCTATGAACTGGACCCTGGCGGTTGAGTCTGGTCCAGACCATGCCAGTGGGTCCGATTGGTCATGCGTGAGCCTAACGGCTCTTTGAGCCATGGGGGCTCTATAAATAGATTGGGGCTGGCTCCATCGCACCCTCTTGCACATTTTTATCAGTGATACATCCTTGTGAGCTAAAGCAAACACCTCCCACTCATATCCTGTCTTGATTCATCATCATAGTGAGATTGGGAGTGATCCTAAGTGCATTTGCTTGAGTGATTGCATCTAGTGGCACTTGAAGATTGCTTGAGCTACGATTTTCTTGTTACTCTTGGTGGTTGCCATCACCTAGACGGCTTAGAGCAGCAGAGGAGCCTTGGCATGAGTTGGTGATTGTTAGTGGCCATCTCCCGATGATTTGTGAGGGGTCTTGTACCTTCCCCGGCGAAAAGCCGAAAGATAACTCTAGTAAATTGCTCATGTCATTGAGTTACCCACACTTGTGGGTAGGTTCTTGTGGCGCCCATATGTTGGGCTAGGTTTGTGAAACACCTATTAGCCGTTGAACCACCAAGTGAACTATCGACACAACGGGACTAGTGTGCTGGCAAGCACGTGAACCTCGGGAGAAAAATCGTGTCTCTTGTCTCATTGGATATCTCCCGGTATTCACTTGGTGTTCATATTGTGATTGATTGTCTCTTGCCTGCATTGGTAAGTATATCTATCACTTACATTACTTTCACATATACTTGTGTTTTTTAGAAAAAGGAATTTTATTCAGGCCTCTGCATAAGTTATGCACTTACCATCCCTTATTAGTTATTACAAGTCTAGCCTCCGGCTAAAAAAAGCAAGCTCTCAAAGAACAGACAAAACAAAGAAAAAAACTCATGCACCAATTTAAGCACTAAGTCTATTACAAGACAGCCACCCATGCTTGGCAAAAATCTCCATTGATGTAGTCTCTTACATACGACATGCCCACTTTAGAGTTGGCTTGTCGTTCTCCTTATGAAGGATTGACCAAAAGCGTGTCCAATATGTGGCCCTGAAAATAGCCTGCAAGAATAAATCCTCTTTTTGTCAAAAATCACATCATTTTGGCTCAACCAAATAGACCAAATAATTGCACTTTCTCCCACTTGTCTTTGCCAAGGCCCAAAAAAATCTTTTGTGTTTCTTGGTGGTAGTAAACCAAAAGCAACCTGAACCACTCTCCAAACAAAATGTGCCACATGACAATCAAAAAACAAGTGTTGAATAGTTTCTTTATTGTTGCAAAAGCAACAAGTTTCAACGCCTTTCCAATTCCTCTTGATAAGATTATCTTTAGTTAAAATTACCTCCTTCATAAAGAACCAAATGAAAACCTTAATTTTAAGAGGCAAATTTAACTTCCAAATGGCCTTATGAACAGGAAGCGCAATTTGGTTTACTAAATGTTTATACATTGATTTACTATAAAAGAGCCTTTGTTATTGAGATTCCATATAATTAAATCTGGGTGTCATCTAATTGCACAAATGCTACTTTTGCGACCAACACATTCCATTTTGCTAGTTTATCACCAATGAGTGGTCTGCGGGATATAATATTAAGTGGTCTACAACTAAAGACTTGAGCAACCAAAACCTGTTTTTTCCTAGCAATGTTATAAAGAGATGGATATTGTTCTTTGAGAGTAAAGCTTCCTAACCACTTATCCTCCCAAAATCTAATATTATTACCATTATGTAATTTGAAACTGGATAACTCTAAGAACTGGTCTTTGGCCTTCGTAAGGCCTAACCAAAAATGAGAGTCTCCAGGTTTCCACTGTGCTTCACCAATGGTCTTGTTTTTCAGGTACTCCTTCCTAAGAAGCTCTTGCCAAAGGCCATCTTCATTAACTAGATTGAAGAGCCACTTGCTAAGCAAACAAGCATTTTGTACCTCAAGATTCATTATGCCGAGGCCACCTTGTTCCTTTGGTAGACAAAGGATTCCCCATTTCACCAATCTGTATTTTTGCTTGTGGTTGTCCCCTTGCCAGAAAAAAACTTGATCTATAGAAGTCTAACTTTTTTATGATACCTTTTAGTACTTCAAAAAAGACATCATATACATAGCAAGGCTACTAAAACAGAGTTTGTCAAGACTAATCTACCACCATAAACAAAAGCTTTCCTTTCCAACTACTTATTTTTTTTCTAAAAATGATCTTCAACAGCTTTCTAGTCCTTATTACTGAGGTTCCTATGGTTCATTGGAGTTCCGAAATGTTTGATGGGAAGTTGACCTATACCCCAAAGATTTGTGAATATTGGTCTGTACAATCTTTGGCCTCCCCATAGCAAAACAGCTCGCTTTTATGAAAGTTAATTTTGAGACCCGAAAGTTGTTTAAAGGCACACAAAAGGATTTTCATATTCTTTGCTTGTTTGATGTTATGCTCCATAAAAAGGATCGTGTCATCCGCGTACTGTAGAATTGAGAGGCCATCATCAATTAGATGTGGAATAAGCCCCTGGATTTGGCCATCCTCCTTCACTCTAGCAATAAAAATTGCAAGCATGTCCGCAACCAAATTGAAGAGAATTGGTGAAAGAGGATCACCCTGTCTTAGGCCTTCTTTTGTTTGAAAATAATGACCCACACCATTGTTTACCTTTACCGCAACACTACCTCCAGAAACACACTGTTGGATCCATCGATACCACAAAGGTGAGAATCCTTTCATCGGGAGGGTTTGTTGAAGGAAAGACCATTTAACTTTATCATAAGCCTTCTCAAAATCTACCTTAAAAATAGCACCATTTAGCTTCTTATGGTGTAACTCATGAATCATTTCATGTAAGATAGTGACTCCTTCTAAAATGTATCTTCCAGGTAGGAAAGCTGTTTGTGATGGTCGTATGATTTTCTGTGCCACTAAGTTAATCCTATTTGTTGCGACCTTTGTAAAAATCTTGAAGCTCACAGTTAAAAGACAAATTGGTCTATATTGTTGGATTCTGAGAGCCTCTTGCATTTAGGCAACAAGGTTGTAATGCCAAAGTTTAAAGAAAAAAGAGGAAGTTCTCCTTTGTGGAAGTCAATGAACATTGACATCAAATCAGCTTTTACAACTTCCCAGAATACTTGATAAAATTCAGCTAGAAAACCATCCGGTCCTGGTGCCTTGTTGTGTTCCATTTGGAAAACCGCTTCTTTTATCTCAGCCTCAGTGAACATAGCCGTGAGGATATCATTCTCTAACTCTGATACTTGTGGAATGTCATCAACTCTATTCTCCATCATTGTAAAGTTATTGACCTCAGATGGACCAAACTAATTTTGGTAGTATGAGGTTATGTGATCCTTTAGCTCTGCCTCATCTTTTATGATTTTGTTGTTCCCTTCCAAATGGAATATACGTGTTTTGCTATGTTTTCCGCTTGCAATGAGCTAGAAATATTTTGTATTACTATCACCTTCCAATAGCTTTCTAGTCTTAGAACGCTGGAACCATGCTATTTCTTCTTCCCTCGACATATGAGAGATTCTAGCTTTTAGACAGTGGAGCGTATCTTGCTCATTTGGAGAAAGATGTACAAGTTCTGCCATTTTGTCTAAGATGTCTATCATATTCGTGATAGCTTCTTTTTCTTTCTTGGTTTTACCTCTAATATTTTTAGCCCATCCTCTCAGGTATTGTCTAGTACGTCTTATTTTGTATTGCCACTTTTGCAAAGAATTCACACCCCTATTCTCTGAATGCCATACCTCTGCTACTTGGTTATAAAAGCCTTCATGTAGTAACCAACAAAGCTCAAATTGGAATTGTCGTTGGTTACCTCGAACGGCTGGAGTTCTTGAATCTAAGAGTAGAGGGGTGTGGTCTGAAATATCTCTTGTCAACGCTTGTATCGTCGTTAAAGGGAATTTTTATTCCCACTCTGTGGTCATAAGAACTCTATCCAACCTTTCAAAAGTCTGTCTGTCCAGAGAATTAGCCCATGTGAAACGACAGCCGGAGAGATCCAACTCTCTCAAATCAAGGCTGTCAATACAAGCATTGAAAAGAAAAGGCCATCTACCATTGTACCTATCATTTTTCTTTTCTGTTGGCCTTCTGATAATATTAAATCTCCACATATTAAGACTAGCTTATCATCTGTAATACACATTTGTACCATTTTAGTGAGGAAAGCTTCCTTCAGATCGTCTTGTGCTGCGCATAAGCCGCAATTAGGACCCACTCGAAACCATCCTCTTTATTTCTTATCTCAAATTTAATGTGGAACTCTCCAAGCGTAATGTTACCAATGTCAAATAGCTGGAGGTTAACACCTAGTAGAATCCCACCAGATTGTCCCCTAGGTGAAGTCCAATGCCAAAAGAAATCCCTACCACCGCAAAAGTGGTCTAAATCAAAGTAGTAAAGTCATGTCTGCGAGTTTCTAAAATTGCAATGAAGTCTAAGTGGTTCTCTTGTGAAGTATCATTAAGAAAATTAGATTTAGCCACGTCCCTAAGACCTCTGCTATTCCAAAATAAACCTTTCATTTAGACACTTGTTTTCTAAAATTAGAAACAGCTGGAATAGATAATTTCTTTTTCCTCGAAGAGACTTTCCTTTTGGGAACAGTATGCCATTCACCCCCAACGTGATCAGCATCCTCTCCAACATTCTCTTCAAGAAGGCCACTACATAAGTGGCCATTTGTAAGATAATCAATTTCTTTGTCTTCTTCCCCTTCATGGTCAGAGTTGGCTTCTAGTTGCGGCCGTTCATTGCAATTTAAAGTAGTTATTCTATCTATCTCCCCACACTTAATGTTTGAAATTGAATTGAAAATATCATTTGCATTTTATCCCATAAAGATCCCAACACTTTGAATATTGGAAGAAAAAGTTGAATCACTTACTGTTAAAATTGAATTTTTGAAAACCTTACCAGCCAATGGAGGTTCCTCCAAGTTCCTGATAGCGACCAAATGCTCCGCTCGTTCTAGAGAATTTTCATCTATGGTGGCTTCTCGCCGCTTGCTCGTCCTAATCGGAGTACATGGCAAGCTCCTCTTGGAAGGAGTTAAGAGCTTGCTATTGGTAGACTGTAGACCCAAAGCCTTGTCTACCTCAGCTCCAATTTGCTGGTCATCTGACCCAAAAACTACCAGTGCAGTCACAGAGTGGACAGGATCACCGAGCACTGAAGGCGAAGCGACTATTGTGGGTTCTACAGTAGGATCAGGAAGGGAGGCCATTGTGCTGTCGTGAAGCAACATTGAAGACTCAATACAACCCACATCTGTCATTGAAACAGTTCCATCTTGAATATTATTATGTTTATAATGATGTGGGTTCTCGTCTTGCTGATTTGCCTCAATATTTTTAGCCCCTTGTTGGCTCGTGGAGCCATCAGCCCCCTTATCCAGATTTTGTCCTTTTACCAAGTTCTTTATCTTCTTCCCCTAAGGGGTCATCATCCTCATTCATGGGCTCTGTATTAACACCTTCAAAATTTGCACCCGATATTGCACCTTATTCCACAATGAAATATAGAGCATGTAAATATTTGCCGAACACCACTTGCAAAGTATGAGGAATTTTTTTTAGCATCTAGGACAGCCACTCTGATTCTTGCAATATCACTAGATTGTGAGAAGACCATACACTAGTGGAGAAACGAGCTGTACTCCCGGTTCTCAACCGCCTTCAGTCCCGGTTTTGGAACCGGGAGTACCAAATCGGGACTAAAGGTCCCCTCCTTTAGTCCCGGTTTCGCGCCCGGGACTAAAGATGCACCTTTAGTCCCGGTTGGTAAGACCAACCGGGACTAAAGGGCCTCCCGGCCTGGCCACGTGGGGCGGCCCTTTAGTCTCGGTTGGTATTACCAACCGGGACTAAAGTTTTCCTTTTTTTTCTTTTTTTGTTTCTATTTTCAATTGATGATTCATTTTGGTTTTTGAATAGGTTTTCGAATACGCATTCTACGCTGCTAATAATATACGTATTCTACACGTTTATAATGTTCGAACATTTGTACAAACTAAAGTATGAAACTAACGTATATATTACATGCATATACATATATTGTACGTTATTTTATGTACATATAATATGTATGTATGTGTATATATATATATATATTACAAATAAAGGTTGCATTGTATATTCTATCATATCCTTGGGATAACAAAATCACTCCATCTAATTTGGCTTCCATGTTTCGTTGACATCATTGTAGAACTCGCCGGCGGGGTTGAGGACCTGGTCATTAAGAAATCCTGCTATGGTCTCCTGAATTGCTTTCAGTTGGTCACGTCGTATGACTTTTTCCTTCAACCATAGAGTCTTCAATAAAAGTTAAAGGAAAAGTATATATATATGTGTGTGTGTGTGTTGGTCACTTGATTACTTATATATGAGCAACAAAAGAAATTATGAATATATGAATATATTTATATAACATACTATGAGGATCTCTTCACGAGTTCTTTTTGTGTACGCCCCGATAAACTCCAAACATAGTATCCGCAGTAGTTGTTCCCATGTTCTTGCCTCAGAACCTACTTTTACGAGAAAAAAGATCCGGTGAATTGAAAGCATGCATGGTGTTAATTGAATTATATATATATAAATGTAGATAGTACTTACTTTGTGTGCGATTACATCCAGTGACGCTTTGCAATGTTTCATGTGGTGATTCTCAATGAAACTTTTCCAAACACTGCGTCCAATAAAATAAAACATTAATTTGGTCTTTAATAATTGTTGCAGTTAAGAGATCGGGGTATATATAGTTGCTAGAGAGACCATATTACCCTTGGATAATATCTATCATGTCTTGGTACTCTGTTTGCTCTTTTCTTAACGAGTCTAAGATTCTCAACCGACTATTGGCCATATCAATGACCATCAATATCCAGTGATTGCTGCATATGTTTTTATACATAAATATGATCGACATTAACTAGAGTCAACATATATGTATATATATAGGAGATAGCTTAGCTAGTAAGCAAATAATTGAACAAATGTCCATATGATCGTCATTAATTATTTAACACTCACTTGAAGTCGTAGGGGAAGAGTACGTCCTTGTTTTGTTGGTTCACTAAGAACCTTATGAGATTTTTCTCGAGTTCAACTTTCCATTGAGGCGGGGGATTAGGGTGTTTGAATACGACATTTGGATCAACGAAATCAACATCATTATCCTTTCTCTTTCTGAGCTCTGTCATCTCATATCTGCATATATAAAAATATAGTGTGAGGATATATAATGTATATATATACATGTAGCTTTATATATACACAATTTAATAGTAGAAAATAATCACACTTACAGACAATAGCAGCTAATGAGACTTTTGTCAAGAGAGTCCAGGTGGCATAGTTGGTGTAATTCTTCAAACTCGACATATATAACGTCATTGCCACGGAAGTAATGTTGGTTTCTAACTCTGACAGTAACAAAGGCCTCTCCCCGTTCACACGCCACCATGTACCACTTGTTTAGCAGGTACATTTGTGTACCCAGTTCACCTAAGGCCTCAGGGTTGTATAGACTCTTTCCACGTTCAAATTTCTTCCAAGGATTCACTTTCGGAGCAGATGGTCCTTTAGCGAGCACTTGGGCAAGGTCCAAACCAGTTTCCTCGTAAAACCGAGCCAGCTCCTCAAAATCGATGTCTAAGTCTAAGTTCGAACCATATTGATTACGAACGACAAGAGGGGGGACTGATTGTTGTCCGAGTTGTGCAACACCTTTCCCTGATCTAATCTTTTTCTGCGCTGCCTCAAATGACTTAGTGAGAGAGCGGTCATAGTCCGATTTTGGCCGGGTCTTTTGAGATTCTCGCTTTTTCTGGTCCACCTTCTTTCTTAGAAGATCTAGAGGTAGGTAGAAGTATGATTTCTCTGGGTTCTCCCTCTCTTCTCATTGCTTTTTTACTTTTTCGAAAAAACTGTCCACATCTTTTTTACTACAGCTTTTAATTCCTTTTCACTTTTCTCAAAAGATAGTTTTTGGGGAATAACTGGATTAGATGAGGCTTTCTTCTTTGCCGGCTGGTGGGACAAGGACTTTGTTTGCGGGGCGGACCTCTTAGGAGCTAGCTTCCTCTTAGTCATCAAGGGAGGCGGGGCAGCCGTTGGAGGCGTTGGAGACCTCCTTGGAGGTGGCGGCGGTGGCGGCGTTGCCACCTGATTGCCCGGAGCACTATGATGATCTGGAGATTGAATAATTGGACTTAGGTTGGCGGAGGCCCTACTGTGTGATTACAAAAAAGAATAATTAGGTATAAGAAATTGTTATTATTAATCATGCATGTCAATAGAAAGTTTGTGAAAAAATTGTTTCATTCACTTTTGTCCGCACCTATTGTCTGGCAGTTGAGAAAGCGGCGGTGGACTAGAGACCCTGGGAATAATGATGTAGCGCTTGCGCCATAGTATGAATGTTTTCTCTGCTTCTCCTAGAGTCTTCTCCCCATCACCTCCTGGAATGTCAAGAGACAGGTCACTAAAACCTTTGTTAACTCTATCAACTGAGACACTAACATATCCAGGTGATATTATTGCCCCATGGATTCTTGGTGTCTTGGTAGGATCTAGAGGAGAAAAAACACCAAGAGCCACCATGATTGTGGCATTCTCTTTTGGAATATGTAGCTCACATGATGTAAACGGTGTAGTGATGTCATCCACGGGGAAACGTAGCATTGCGTCATCTTGATTTGGCAACTCCGTGGAAGCGCAGCTGCTTTTCAACTGATCAGGGGGGCTAATATTAATGTTCATTCCTGGATCTGATGCCTGCCTCTGGGTACTCATTGCTATTTGCACTTGCTTTATAATTTCATCCTGCATTCTTGCTTGCATGTCTTTTTTGCGCTCCTGTGCTTGAAGCAACGCCTCCCGTGACTCATGAACCATTTCCTCCAACCTGCTGATCCGCACTGCATCCTCATCCTTCCTTCTCTGCCGGTTTCTGTAGGTATCTCTGTCGTCAGGGAAACCATGCTCCCAAGAAATATTTTGTCCTAAACCTCTCATTCGGCCACTGTGTTCAGCGGTCTCGAGGGCATACGTCAGTTCATCCTTCTCTCTATTGGGCCTGAACGCACCAATAGTTTTAGCTTGTAGAGCATAAGATAATCTTTGTGTTGCTCTTTCGAGTTTTGAGCCATGAACCAGCTTCCCGGTCTCTAGGTCCAGTCTTCCTCCATGAGCGAAAAAACAATTCTTCGCGCGTTTGGGCCAATTGAGTGATTCTAGTGTGATACCCTTGGCAAGAATGTCCACTTCCATTTTTTCCCACTTGGGAATGGTAGTCACGTAGCCACCAGATCCCATGCCATGGTGGTATACCTTATGTCAGGCATTCTCTTGGTTCTTTCTCACCCGTTCCTCACCCTCTTCCAATGTCTTGTACTTTACAAAATCATTCCAGTAGGGCCTTAACTTCGCGAGAGGGCCACTAGTATTGAAATTGGGCGTTACGTTCTTCTTGACGTATTTCATGTATAGGGATTTCTTCCAAGTCTGAAATTGTGTGGCCATCTTCTTCATAGCCCAATTTCGAACTAGTTCCTTCAATTCATCATCATTGATAGCATCATAATCATTCGCTTGCAACGTGAAATGTTGAAGAATATCATCCCAAATTAAATTCTTATCAAGATCAGAGACAAAACTAACATGAGGCTCATTGATCTTTTGCTTCCATTCATGAGCACTGATCGGAAGTCTGTCCCTTACAAGGCACCCATAGTGTTGCACAAATTTCCTTGCGTGTGGACCAAGTGGTTCGCCTATCTCGATATTGAATTCCGATATTATGTAGCGCCCCTCCAATGGCTTTTTCGGGCCTCGAATTTTTTCCTTTTCGCCGTTGTTGTCGTCGATCCAGAGGGCTACGTATAATAGATGATAGATATTCAAATATATATATATATAATATTCAAATATATATATAAATATATATACCTCGCCTGTATTTTCTTGCACAATATTTTATTGGTTTTCTTCAAGAGCCAGGTATTGACTCCCGTCATCTACATCCTGCTGGACACCGTCGGCAAATTGAGTGCCGGTGTTGATAATATTCATTATTTCTTCATCCATGTTGTCTCTCGAAGGTAGCCATCTAGCTTTTACACCACTAGATATATCTATAAAAAGTAAAAACTATATCTATAAAATGAACTCCTGCAAGACGTGCCACCTCAAGGATAGTAACATTTGTAAAAATCATTTCTGTATCTGTACTAGTGATAGAATCTAGCATAAGCCTTATTTAAGTGCCTAGCTTGTTTGAGGGGAAATCTTAACTAACAAAGTTTAAAGGTTTCTAGAGCGTTTAACACTACTCTGCTTGCCAAGAAATTTGCTAGTGTTGTGTCATTGGCATTTTTCATGGCCGTGGCCATGGTCATTGTGTTCTCGTCTTTTACTGCGGCAGGTAAGTAATTCACATGATATTTCCGCAAATTAACAGAAGAATAGAAGTGTACACACATAACAATCGATTATCATTTATATTTATATATATATTACATTTGGGTACGGTGATTGACAGACTACTACGACGATATCGGGACGTGTGAATAAATAACCATCCGTACTAGTTGACCTTGCTTACGTGATCATCTCGGCGAGCATTTCTCCACCGGACGGCACCGTACTTGGCCATGGAAGAGCTCTGATTCTACGAGGAAGGGAACACGGTCTTCCACGACCGTTGCCGCTCTCCCTCGTAGAATCAAAGCTCCTCCTTGACGTCCGTTACCGCTCGGCAGAGAACATGCTCGCTGAAATGAACACGGTCTCCAAATTCAACTAGTATGGATTTTCTACAATTTTCTAACTAGTCGTCATAAGCTACCGTGCAAAAAGGAGGAAACGACGAGACACCGGGCGCGCCCGTGCTCCACTGAGCTCGATGGCTCAGCGCAAAATCGCATTACAAGATTGTCGGCACGAGGGCTCGGCACACGCATCTATCCGATTACAAAAGGTTGGAGCAATTAATCCATCATAAACGGATTATATATGGTGGCGACGGTGGCTCACATCCAAGGTGTCAAACGCGAGGTCCAGCTCCTGTAGCCAAAAAAACATGTTAGAGACTTAGACTTTACTAAAAAAACATGTTACAGAAGTATGCACCAAATTGATGAGCCAAATTGATACTAATGGAAATCAGCAGACTATTGTTTATAACAGCAAAATGTACAAAACAAATGCAAAAGCAAGCATCTCACTATATCTTCAAAAATACTTCCATTGTCAATGTTGCTCTCATCAGCATAGAGATTTTGTCGCAAAAAGTTTCTACCACTCAGGTTCCAATCCAAACTTCAAAGATCATGCACAGATTCTAGATTCATACAGAAGCATCTTTTTTATGACTTGTAGAAATTGCAAAAGCTCATGATATCAGCCATAACTCCTACCAGATCAAAGTTAGCTCCTGCCTAGATTCTAGATTCATACAAAAGCTCATTTGCAACAAGTATGTACAAATGTATAAAATCATAATTCTAATAAACATGATCATCTAGTGGAGAAGATGAGGCCCTTCTACACTTGAGCATGCTACCATGTTTTTAGTCTAATCTAACTGAACCTGATGATGAAACCTGATCAGGGCATTTAGCACCTTAAATAGAACAAAGATTAGTACATAAATATAATACGTTATCCGAACAATAGCAACACACACAACTGTCATGCACAACACTGATCATCTCGCAACATCACACCACAGCTATGGCACATCACGCCAACCTAGCTCGGCGATCCGAGACAGAGTTTCAGCATCATCTCCTTGTTGTTCTCTGGATACACACTCTCCCTGATAGGACATGTATTTGGAGAACAGCGGGGAGGTGCTGCTGAAATTCTGTCTCAGATAGGAGTTGAGCATAAAAACTAACCTCATCTACGTATCCTTGCATGGGATTAGAACATATCCTCACCTATTAGATAGTAGGAATGTCGTGTAGATGCAATTGATGTTTATATTACTCGCCGCTATAAATGTTAGAGGATGGAGGACCGTGAGTGGATGTACATGGGCCACGCAAGTCAGGGTTAGGTCACCAATGAATGGATCGACAAGACCGATGCTTTCTTGGAATGGGCATTTGGCATGGCTGCTAAAGGAGCGAGTAAAATTTGTTGTTCCTACAGCAAATGTGCAAATAGGAAAAGACAAACGAAGAAGGTCATGGGGGAACATCTTTGGAAGAATAGATTTATGGCAGACTATACCCGGTGGGTCTACCATGGTAAAGCCGATCGTATGAGAGAGGAGGTGGTGAGACCACGCGTCGAGGATTATGATGCTGATGCCGAGGTAGCAGACATGTTAAATGACTATCACGAGGCACAGTTCGCTGAAGGACGTACGGAGGAGGAGCCAGAGGCAACCACAAAGGCGTTCTACGACATGTTTGTCGCGGCACATAAACCTCTTCATGGCTAGACAAAGGTTTCTTAACTGGATGCCATTAGACGCATAATGGCATTAAAGTCCCAGTATAGCCTGAGTCGAGACGCCTTCGATGGTATGTTGACAGTTATTGGTAGCCTGCTTCCGGAGGGTCACCTTCTGCCAAAGAGCATGCACGAGTCACAGAAACTCCTTCATGCACTTAAGATGTTGTATGAGCAGATACATGCTTGCCCGAAGGGGTGCGTCCTATTTAGGAAAGAATACATGGAAGCAAAGTATTATCCAAAGTGTAAATCCTCTAGGTTCCTAGAGGTAGATCTTGGTGATGGCCAGAAGAGGCAGCTTCACATTCCCGTGACAATCCTACGGCACCTTCCGTTCATATCGAGGATCCAACGGCTATACATGAACGAGGAATCCGCGAAACAGATGACATGACACAAAAATGGCAAACAATATAATCCTGACAGGATGGTACATGCATCCGATGGTGAAGCATGGACCCACTTTGATGGCATTCATCATGAGAAAGCTAAAGAGGCTAATAATGTACGTGTTGCGCTGGCAACAGATGGGTTCAATCCTTATGAAATGATGGCTGCCCCAGACATATGTTGGCCCGTGTTCATTATCCCCCTCAATCTCCCCCCGGCGTATGCTTTCAACGACAGAACATATTCTTATCATTGATAATTCCTGGACACCTAGGGAATAATATGGGTGTGTTCATGGAGACTGTGATTGATGAATTGGTCCATGCTTGGGAGGAAGGGGTATGGACATATGACCAAGCTACAAAGAAAAACTTCAAAATGCATGTTTGGTACCACTACTCCCTGCATGACTTCCTGGTGTATGGGATATTCTGCGCCTAGTGTGTTCACGGGAAGTTCCCATGCCCAGTATGCAAGGAAGGTCTGAGGTTCATTTGGTTACAGAAGGGTGGCAAGTATTCATCATTCGACAAACATCAACAATTCCTCCCTCTTGACCATGCATTCAGACGAGACATCAAGAACTTTACGAAAGGTGTCATAGTGACAGACCCTGCACCACCGATAATGACTGGTGCCACGGTTCATGAATAGGTAGATGGTCTCATGGCTAATCCAAAAGGTGGTTTTGTGGGATATGGTGAGCAACATATGTGGACTCATAAGTCAGGCTTGACTCGGCTCCCCTATTTTGATGACCTCCTTCCACACAACATTGATGTAATGCACACTGAAAAGAATGTCATCGAGGCACTTTGGGCAACAATCATGGACATTCCTGACAAGTCAAAGGACAATGTTAAGGCTAGAGTGGATCTGGCAACATTATGCGATAGACCAAACCAACATATGAAGCCTCCTACTCGCGGCAAGACATGGAGGAGGCCTAAGGCCAATTTTGTCTTGAGCAAGCCCCAAAGGAGAGAAGTACTAGAATGGATCTAGATGTTAATGTTCCCTGATGGGTATGCAGCTAATCTAAGGAGGAGAGTGAACTTATCTACTATGCGAGTCTTAGGGACAAAGAGTCATGACTACCACATATGGATTGAGCGGCTTCTTCCGGCGATGGTTCGAGGCTATGTCCCAGAGCATGTCTGGCTAGTGTTGATAGAGTTGAGCTATTTCTTTTGCCAGCTTTGTGCCAAGGAGTTATCTTGGACCGTGATTGCTGAGTTGGAAAGAATGGCACCTGTGTTGCTCTGTAAGTTGGAGAATATCTTTACACCCGGCTTCTTCAATCCGATGCAACATTTGATCTTGCACCTCCCGTATGAGGCACGAATGGGGAGGCCCATGCAGGGCCATTGGTGCTATCCAATCGAGAGATGTCTAAAGGTTCTTCGAAAGAAATGTAGAAATAAATGCAAAATCGAGGCTTCCATTGTAGAGGCACACATTCTGGAGGAGGTGGCAAACTTCACAATAACATACTATGGTGACAACCTCCCTAGCATGCATAATCCACCCCCTCATTACAATGCTAGCAAAAATAAATCGAACCTCAGCCTTTTCCAAGGGCAACTTGGAAGTGTAAGTGCATCGACCCCCAAGACCTTGAATCATGAAGAGTGGCGCCATATCATGCTATACGTGTTGACCAACCTTGACGAAGTGGTGCCGTACATGCAGTAAGTTCTCAACGAACTTGTTAAATATGTCGTTTTGTTTATTTTGCATCTCTTTCTGCGTACTTCTTGTTTATCTGTGCTTATTGGTTTACTCTTTTTAATTGCAGGTGATTGAACAAAGATGGTGGGCGGTGGGATGAGGAAGCTTGCGTCCTTGTATCGAAGGACAAGGACCACTCCACCGTAGGAGAGTAGGAGGAGGAGGAGCTATAGGAGGGAGTCATCGCTTGCCGCCCCATCACGTGAGGAGGAGCAGGTGCCCCAAGAGGACGCTGAGGAGTTGTAGGAGGACATGCAGGAGGACAAGGAGGAGGAGGCGACAGTAGGGGGTTCCGCTTCCTCTAGTTTGTCGAGCGTCTACTTGCGAGGTCCAGCGAGCCACCCTCAACGACCGATACCTCGTGAGAGACGACCGCTGATTTGATCGTAAGCATGAACATACAAACTAAAACATTTATACTCACAGGAGTAGAATAGTGAGGAGGTGGAGCGAATAGTGAAAGTGGCGGAACTACACCCGTAGCGGCACCAAGACTTTGCATGTACTGAAGAATCTTCGCCATCCTCCGTTGCTCGGCCTCCACCCTCTCCATCTTCGCCTGCATCTGCTCCCATATCCTCCTCTCTTGTTCTAGCTGGGCCTATAATATATTCACCCCAATGTTACAATAATGCAAAGAAAAGGTATAAAAAACCAATTACGACGAATAAACTAGTTATAACCTCGAGTGCCTCCATCCGGTGGTGTGAAGTGTCCTGCCGAGGTCGTATGGCCGGGCTCGTGCTCGTGCTGCTTGCTCGAATCTAGGAGAGACTGGGAGTAGCGGCCGAGTCGATTGCGTCATCGCCAATCTAGTACCGCCCATGCTTCTTGCCTCCTCCCACCCTCATGACGACTTCTCCATCAAGGTCCTCGGTGCTTGGATCATACTCTGGCCCATGGACCTCCCTTGCCATCGATGTGTACTCAATGAGGCGGTTGTGGAGGGTCGCATGCTGTATGCCTTGGGCCCGTCCTCCGGGTTGTAGTCGACGTCGAATGTCGCCTTGCCCTTGTGGGCCATAGCAAATGCCTTAAAGATGGAGCAAGGCTGGCCACCATGTGATGCCAACTGCGAGAAAAATAGCAAGATGATTAGAAATCATGCAGAATTGAGTGTTAGAATAAATAAATGAATTCGCGTACCTATGTTTCTGCGTATCCGCTGAGGCTGCGGCTGCCTTGATGGTGTGCTACACCTGGCATCATCAAACGCCGCTCTCGACACAAGTTGTGCGTCTCCTACCACTCGTGTGAGCACCACTTGTCCACCAGTTGTACCTAGCATTGGGGATGCATGGCGCACCAATAAGGAATCATCTATAGGCCATCAAGTACATGACATATCAGAAGATGAAATTAATCCTACTTAATCTCAAAAGGAAAAAGTATTAATGTTCTGTATTTACCTGCAGGTACTGGTCCCGGGTCAGCGTCATGGTTCTTGCGTCCCTTTTGGTGACCTTCGTTTCAAGGATGGTCCCATGGTAAGTTACGACATCCTGGATGCACACCTCGTAATGCATGTCCACGATGAGTTTTTTGCAGCATTTGGTAGCCACCGCATCTGCCCTGGCCTCATATTCATCTTGGCATCTAAGGAAATCCTGCATACGAACATGATGTATCCATTCATTATTTCAAGATTGTCCAATGAATGCGATGTATTGAGCAATGTAGTGTGAGAAAGACTTACCCACAGCTCTTGCTTCACCCGCTCCGTCTTGTTGTTGAATACCCTGTGGGCCTGATCTACAGCATCGGGGGCGGCGGTGTAGTGGTCAAACGAGTAGGCCGGCCCCGTCACTCCGACGTACTCAACCAGGCCAGGGAAGTGCACCTTGCACAGAAGACCGAGGATGCCATTGACTTGGCATGTGTGAGCACCTCCACTCGCCACAATCGTCTAGTTCCTGCCCAAGTGATTAAGAAAAATTATTAGTTTCTATTTTGATTTTCAACATATCATATAAAGTAGTGATAACATCTAAAGTTACTTACTTTTCCCCCTCGGGTCGAATCAGCGGGCGTCTCTCATGAGGTATCGGTCGCTTAGGGAGGCTCGTGGGACCTCGCAAGTAGACGCTCGACGAACTAGAGGAAACAGAACCCCCTGCTATCGCCTCCACCTCGTCGTCCTCCTGCATGTCCTCCTGCACCTCCTCGGTGTCCTCCTAGTGCACCTGCACCTCCTCCTCCTCCTCACGCGATGGGGTGGCAGGCGATGGCTCCCTCTTGTAGCTGCTCCTCCTCCTACTCTCCTCCGGTGTAGCGGTCCTTGTCCTTCGGTACAAGGACGCTAGCTTCCTCATCCCACCGCCCACCATCTTTGTTCAATCACCTACAATTAAAAAGAGTAAACCAATAAGCACAGATAAACAAGAAGTACTTAGAAAGAGATGCAAAATAAACAAAATATAATTACAAAATAACATAGTATTACATGTATTAGAAATAATCTTTATGATCAGGATTAGCTAGATCATAAGTCTCATCATTACTATCAATCATGTCGAAATAATCAACACTATCCGAATGAGCAATGTTGCCATTGTCATTGTCTAAATGTAATCGCTAAAGCATTTGTAAGTTCTTCACATTTTGCACCTCATCTCCAGCATCCTCTTCAATAACCATTTTATTGTCTACTTCCATTCCGATCGCTTCGGTTAAGTCTATCTCAAACCTCCCTTCTAGTCCCTCTTCTTGAAAGAACTCTCTGTCATATGTGTTTGAGTCTAAGTTGTAATCTTCATCGTTTGGGACAGGCATTTTACCGTGTCGCGATACCCTGTGCACAATATCCCAACCCTTAAGATGCCTTTTGGTTTGACACGCATATGGGAGATAATAAACTTGCGTGGCCTATTGGGCCACAATATAGACATCGTCTTCTGGTAAGACGGAATCCTATCGAATTTTGACTAGCCCAAGATTAGGATATGTCCGTCTCGTTACTTTAGGATCAAACCAATGGCATTTGAATATGACGAGATTAAAAGGTTTGGAACCATGAAACTTGAGTTCGTATATTTCTTCAATTCTTCCATAATACTTGACCTCATCAACGCCGGGCGTAAAAACTCCGAAACTTGTGGTTCTTCGATTGGGCTGACTCTGCTCGTAGCTTGTTGTGCAAAAGCGATATCCATTCATGTCATAACCGGGAAATAACCTAACCCTATAGGCAAAGCCATCGGCAACCTGTCTCAACTCGGCATGCATAGACACATCCCTCTGGCCCTGCAAGCTCAAGCAGGATACATCGTTATATTATTCGCACATACGAGTAACTTGGAATGTCAAACTAAGTAAGAGCTAAATTGGACGGTACCTTCCGTTTGAACCAAGAAATGAAATCGGGCATTCCATTTCCTGCACCCTGTCTAAGAAGGGTATCTAGCTACTGTGGGGTAGGATCCCTTGATTGACGCTAGAATTCAGGAAGAAATTCCCTGTACCAACGAGAAACAAGGGGATTGGATGCAGAATAGTGATGGCGTATTTAACAAGTTCGTTGAGAACTTACTGCATGTACAGCACCACTTCGTCAAGGTTGGTCAACACGTATAGCATGATATGGCGCCACTCTTCATGATTCAAGGTCTTGGGGGTCGATGCACTTGCGCTTCCGAGTTGCCCTCAGAAAAGGCTGAGGTTCGATTTATTTTCGCCAGCATTGTAACGAGGGGGTGCATTATGCACGCTAGGAAGGTTGTCACCATAGTATGTTGTTGTGAAGTTCACCACCTCCTCCAGAATGTATGCCTCTGCAATGTAAGCCTCGATTTTGCATTTATTTCTACATTTCTTTCGAAGAACCTTTAGACATCTCTCAATTGCATAGCACCAATGGCCCTGCACGGCCCCCCATTCGTGCCTCATACGGGAGATGCAAAATCAAATGCTGCATCGGATTGAAGAAGCCGGGTGGAAAGATCTTCTCCAACTTACAGAGCAACACAGGTGCCATTCTTTCTAAGTCAGCAATCACGGTCCGAGATAGCTCATGAAACTTCTTCGGAGATTCCTCAATTTGCAAGCATCGTACATGACAACTTGCGCAAAACCTTCTCAAATTTTTATCACAGCCTCCACATATGATATCATGACATCTTGACAAGTTTCATGATTTTTGGACTTCGTTTGCTTTTTATAGAATTTAAAAACAACTCGATCGCAAGTTCGTGGTCATGTTTCGTGAACAAGATGTTCGAAATTGGTGGTTTGTTCCTGGATACGACCTCACATTATACTAAATAACATGAATATCATTTTTCCATTCATTTTTTTATTATTCGAATGACTAGCGGTTATAATTTGAATTATCCAAGAAAATTCAATTAAATAAAATAAATTAAAGAAATATAGAAAAAGTCCGAGAAATGTGCCACATTGGACCATGGAGTACCAGGTATTGTATGAGGACCGTAGAAAAAGTTTGGAGGTCAAAAGTGAAAAAAATGGTTTGCCGAGTGTCAAAAAATGACACTCGGCAAATCACCGCTTTTGTCGAGTATCAGGAGAAGACACTCGGCAAAGGGTTAACGGTGGCTGCCGGCCGTTAACGCCGGCGACCCTTTGCCGAGTGTTCTGGTTTGCCGAGTGCCCAACACTCGGCAAACCTGGTCTTTGCCGAGTGTTGTTGTTTGCCGAGTGCTCGGCACTCAGCAAACCACCTCTTTGCCGAGTGCCAGTTGTTTGCCGAGTGCTTTATCTCTGGCACTCGGCAAATAGCCTCTTTACATAGCGTCCGATAAAAAGCACTCGACAAAGTATGGGACACTCGATAAAGAAGCCGTCTCCGACAGTGAGACCCATATTTTAGATTTAGGAGAATAAAAATCCTAGGTTCAAGTGAATGATATTCAACAATATTCGTGCCCAATAGTAGCAAAAAATTAATATCTCATGGATACTACAAGAACAATCGTAAATACACTACAGGATAGCATCTTGTATATTATATAATTTAGAGGTGCCAACAATAATTGCAAAGAATGATGTGACCTACCTTGGTGGTTGGCTCATGCAACCACTGAAGCATCCGAACATCCATGGCTACATGCGCTCATTCTAAAAAAACAGCGGCTCCACTGGCGTCCGGAGAATCTTGTAAACTCTGCCGTTGTCCAAACCAGCCTCTGTCTAGTCTCATAGTTACAACAGGAGTTGCTTCGTATTTATGGCCCCTAATAGAATACAAATTTAAAGTTTGAGTCTAACTCTATCATAATACAACTCAAATCCAACTGTAGTCCAATGGTACACGTGTTTGACACATATCTAGCACTCTTGTTAAAGAAAGAGCGGTCTCGCAAAATACAGGGCAGACCGGCAGAGTCAAACAAGCCAGCGAAGTGCAAGCGCATCAAGCAACGATAGAAAAAGCCGCATGCGATCCATTCATCCATTGACTCACCGCTATTTTAAAATTACGAGATGGAGATGGCTGAACCTGAAATTGGAATGACAGATCTCTATATATAAACATCGTAGGTAGAGGCAAGGCCACACACACCTGCAGCTCTGCAACAGCGGTACTAACAGATCTCTATATATAAACATTGTAGGCGGAGGCAAGGCCACACACACCTGCAGCTCTGCAACAGCGGCACATAAGCGAACGAACAGTGTTTTCCTCTCATAATAAATCAGTATAAGCATCAGCATAATCTAAATTTCAGCGAACTGTTCGTTTCGTGTTTCGTTGAAATTTGACTTATTCTGATTTATTGTGAAAGAAAAACACTATTCGTTCGCGTTAAAGTAGTTCAAGCGAACATGGCAATAGAGAATTCCATCTCCTCAACCAAGTGGAGAGAACAACATGGCTGCTGCTTGTGCGCCACGGCTGGCTGGCCTGCCGCTGCTGCCATCTCCTAGCTCTCCTCTTGCCACCCTGCTGGCTCTCATCCGCTCATCTCCCCGTGGCAACTGTTACTGTCGCTGGCAAACATGTTGACACCGACACAAAGACACATCGGTTGAGACTCGTGAGGTTAAGGATGTGGTTACGGGCGTCGTAGGCAACCCTGGTAGCAAGGACAAGGGTGGTGTGCCTCCGTATGAACAGCCCTAAGCAATGCAATTTGCACCGGATTATGTTGTGCAGGCCATTTTTTATATTGTCCTACTTGAGCAGATGATGAGATCGGTGGATCCCTCTGTATCTTTTCATGTGTGTTTTCTCTCTGTTTCCTTCATTTTGATATTATTAATTACAAGTGTGGAATGTGTTTCTTTGTGCTGCGGGGGTCGAAATTATGTTGTGCACGGTAACCGTCATTGTACTATAGTGGTCTACTTTGCCCTTATAGGAAAAAACAGGTATTTTAATTTATGCCCTTAAAATATTTAAAATCATCTAAGAGGTCGTTTGGATTCTTTCATTCTAGAGAAATTAAAATCTACTTAATGGAGTAAGCTATTTGGCTTGGAATTTGACATTCCACAATTTTCCTAAGCTCACATATATGTCTATCTCAAATTCTTAGGGTGGAAGATGAAAATTGATCTTATAGATCATCATGCTATATTTCTACTCTTCAACTTATAGCACGTTCTTTAACTCTCTTCAGTACAGTAGAAATGCAACATATAAATATCTGCCCTGTATGGCTAATAATAATAGACAAATATATTCCATATAGAACCATATTGGCTTAATTAATTTGTGTCTAAATTATAATTATTAGAATGAATTAAATTCCAAAGATCCAAACGAGCCTAATAAATAGTTCGTTAGGCTTTGTTTGGATGTATGTGTATTCACTCCAATTCATATGTGTCGGAGTGGAATAGAATAGAACTCAATTTAATTCCACTCTAATACACTTCAACATACATGGATTGAGATGAATACACGTGCATCCAATCAAGGCCTAAAGTGGTTTGAAACTTGATGTTGTGATGACCAGTTTTCCACAAAACCTTCAGGCAGCCCAAAGGTTTGAAGGTCAAGTCGGTGGAACAGAATACCAACGAGGGTATGGTTAAACAAAAGCCGAAAGAGAAAGAACAAAACAAATGTTGTTAATCTCTACTTTTCAACATTTACAGACTCCGTATGTATAGGGGAAGTGAAGGGCCGCCTCCAAAGTTACAAGACGCCACGACCATATTCAATTCCCAGCATATTCTAAGGGCAAGGTGGTCTTCTTTTTTGGACTTCTACCAACTCTGGTTCACGTCAACATGTTCGGCTGGTATTAAAGTCGGCTAATAAGTCGGCTGAATCTATTTTATTGTGAGAAAAAAATACTATAGCTTCTAACTGATAAGCCGGCTAATAAGTTCAAACGAACAGGCCTTGTGCTAGGTCCTATGGTGTACCTTCGGGTAATGTCTTGCAGTGTACCCATATACAGAGCTTCATTGGGGCCATACTGGGCCATGGCCCCACTCATTTTTCCGGTCTTATATAGGATACTATAGATATATGTATATTTTGCTAATGAAGTTTTATAATGCTGTAACACCATAAAAATTTGTTCATTTTTAAATAGATGTAAATTGAGTTAATTTTGTATTTTTATGCTCATAAAAACATGGGGAAATAATAAATTTTTATTAGATTAAAATTTATCTTAAGGTCAGTATACATATATCTATAGTACATCCGGGACTTATCTGTAAGCGAACATCCGGGACTTACAGTACAGCTGTGAGGGCTACGTGGCTCTGGCTTTAGCTCAGTATGAGGACTTTTTCTAGCTTGTTAGTGGTTACCTTTATGGCGCAAGAGGGGCTCCGACGGGTATGATCTCGGACTGCTAAGAGGGTGCACTTTGGTTTCTTGGTATTTTGTTAGTCACTCCTTGAAGGAGGGTTCATGCTTATTGATGAGGAAACCTTAGCGGCCATAACTTATTAGACGAACCTTTGAAATGCTTCATGGTGAACCCTGTCGACCTTCCTTGGTAGTGGGTCAAGAGGTTGGCCGCCTCGGGCGAAAGGGTAAATCACGACTCACAGTGAAAGTGTACAATCTCGGCAGAGTGTAAAACTGGTATATCAGTCGTGCTCACGGTCATGAGCGGCCTTGGACCCTTATGGAATAGATGAAGAACACGGATGATACCGATGATGAAGATGCACACTGATAATTACTGTTTATGCTGTTCATTATTCATGTTTACCTGATCATGTGTTTATATGGACTTGTGAATAAACTTGTTGCCACCCAATTGCTAAAAGATGACTCATTAAAAGCTAATTGCAGTTAAACCGGTGTCAGCCTTTGGAGCCTCATGAACTCCATGTTATATTTGTTGAGTACGACATGTACTTATGCTTGCTTTACTTTTTAAATCTTTGGAAAAATCCCAGATGGGTACCAAATTGCTAGTCTAGAGGAGTTAGGCTTGTGATCAACCAATCAGTTGTCCCTGTGGATTGGAGTCTTCACCCGAAGATCGGAGTTGTCTTTTCCGCTGTTTGCTGTCTAAGGTTATATCCTTTATATTAAGTACGTTATATATTGAGCATTGTCTTTTAATATTACCCTTATTTGTAGCTATATGTGATATTTAACTTTCTGGACTCACATATGGTGCGTATCTGGTTTTGTTCTTAAAAACGGGTGCTACAAATGTCCTCCCCCCCCCCCCCCCCCCCCCCAAACACTCCCTAAATCATATATATTTTCTTGTTGGCCCCCTCAATATTTGTCCTCAAGCTCTGCCATTGAGTGTACCTGTGTATGCTTCTTTGCCCAACCTTCGGGGCCTTTGAGTACCTGAGCCCTAATTAGAAGTCAAAACCAAAAAAATACTAGCCTAAATATTAGACAAAAACATTTACTAATTTTGTCTATTATACATGCTAAATATTATATTTTATGTAACCAAAACAAAAAATGAAAGCACTTCACATTTTGAATACGTAACTCTAAAATTCTAGGCCTACCACTAGTACAATGAATTATCGAAATATATCTATATATGTGCAGCATCAGCATTGATTGTTTGATGCCTAAAATTTGGTTACTGAAACTTAGGCAAGCCAAAATTTTGGCAGCCATTTGATTGGCTACCAAAATTTGCTAACATCTCACAATTAGCATGCCAAATTTATGGCAAATATTCTTATCCTAGTTTTAACAATTTTTTTCTTAGTAAACCTTTGGTATTGTAATTTTTGGTAGCCAACCAAACAGGCCCTAAGAACAATAGATGGATCGTTGTGGATTCCTGGTCGACATACTCATCCCGAAACGCTTGCACGCATATGATGAACTCAGGAACAGAGCAAACGGTTCCAACAAACACAGCTGCTGGAGTGGAGACGACGATCCCAGCGGCTCCTCCGGGCTCCGGGCGCGGGCGGCCTGCTGCCTCTCATCAGACCGGTGCCTTGGGAACGAGTACCAATCCACTTCACAGTTCTTGACATCACGTACCTTACCCAATATTCAAACGTTTTATCTTAGTCTTACCATACTTGTTGAGATTGCCTCCGTCCCTGAATCCCTGATGAACATCCATGCAGCTGCAGGGGAACCAGAGTCATCCGTGCCATTTGCAGGCAGGGAGGCTTGTATTCGTTTCCTGTCCTGCTCTGCTGTAACGTGCATGTACACCCTTCGTTTGCTCGTGTCTTTCATTTCAATCTTTCTTCTTCGCTTGATATATAATATATATATAGTATGTGCCATGTTCTGGATGTTTCAGTGCTCATCTGCAGCTGGTCGGCAGTGCAAACATAGTTGAACGATAGTGTTTTCCTTTTCTTTTCCACTGCAGCCGGGAACGAAACAATTTCCTGACAAATTATATGTTTTTTTTTCCAAAGGTACGAGAAATTATAATGTAACTGGCACCAATCTCATGTTGCACAGCATTCTTCGAGAGAATGACAGCATGGGCCACACGCTGACTGTCAACAGGTACGAAGAACCAGGAAAGCAAGCACAAAAACACCTGAAACGAATAGTACAAGTTGGAACGCAACGAACGCTGCAGGCGGCAGCTGTCTTCCTGGTCGTTCTCATTCCAGCTTCTCCAGTTCACCCACTCGCTCAATTATTGCCTGAAAATTTGAAAGGAGGTGTTGATCATCCTTAATTCATTATCTATTCTTAATGAACAAACAAAAAAGAAAGAGACTTTGGAGGTTTGTAATAACTTTGGATGGGCCAATCAAGTTCCAGACTCGTACTAAAAACCATACAAAGGCTATTACCCATTAATATCTGCATATCCCCAAGGCTGTTTGTTATCGAACATTAAGTTCCCGTCCAGCGTTTTCAGCACAAGGTACAATGTTGGTTATCTACATTTTAGCTCTGTGAAACTTGCCACTCATGGACATCAAACATCAAGTGTCGTGAAACAAACATTCTAGAGCTTCTTATATCAAGGTGAACTGGACATTCAGATACCAAGGGGAAGTAATTAAGTGTAGAGCCGAGGCAGTGTAGCTCCAGAGCTTGCTGTCAACTTAGGTTTGGGTCGTTCTTTCTGCTCCGTTCTTTGTATTGTACATGGCATGTCTGGTTTCATGTAATGACTAAGCAGTTAACACCCTGTAACCTAACATTCTTTATCAATGCAATAGCATGCAGACGCAACTCTCCAGCAAGTTCGGAAAAAAAGGTATTGTTGAAAAAACACTAGTTCCAGTTATGTCTTGTTACTGGTTAGAGTGGAGAACAAAGCCAAATGAAGAACTAGGTCTGCATAATGGAAAGAACAAAATCTAGAGAAACAAGACAATGTTGGATCTTAATGTATTTAGTCAGTCCACTGTCCATTCTAATGCATTTTTGCCATCAACTGAATTAAGAAAGTAAATGTAACCCAAGCATCAGATCTGTCATGCCACGAGCAAAAGGAATAGCAGAAACTGTGACATACATTTATCATACACAGAAACTGTATATATGACTGGTAGGAACTGTTGGTTGTGGCAGAAAATACTCTAAAAACAAGAGAAAACTATGTATACCTTTTTGCTGGTTTCTTGCAGCTCTCCAGCAAGAATAAACTCATCTAGTATCAGGTAAACCTTCAAGGTAAAGAGAAAAATAAGGACCACTAATTTTACAATTAAATTGGTAACATCATAAACACAGGTTCATAAAAGCTAAACTGTGTGTTTGTTTTTTAGTCAGCTGATCCTGATAAACTATTTATTGCCACCTAGATGAAACCATATGAAAATGTGAACTATTACTTGCAATATTAAATGTGAACTAGCTATTGCCACTTAGTCCACAAGCAAAGAATATTAAAGGGTAACTTGGAAAATAAAGAAATGGTACCTTGTGAAAATTAAACACTAAATCAAGCTCACAAACATTGCTAAAGAAATGGTCCAATATCTCGACAAACAAGTGAATGCATTCCAAGTATGCCAATTCATTATCAGTTATGTCCACACATATTGAAAAAAACAGTCCTGCATATCTCCTGTAGATAACTTTGTGTGTGCGAAACTGCATAAGAAAAAAATCCAGATTAGTATGGAAAGTCGAAGTAATAGAAGAACCCAGTAGTTAGGTTCACATGGTCCAATAGTAGCAAATATTTTAGTCAGAGACAGATTTTATACAGTCCCGTTAACATTTTAATAAGGGCGCACTACAAGGTAGAACAAAACTAATTCATGCAGTAGCCAAATCAAAAGCTTCGAAGCTAACCCTACTACATGAGCAAAGAATTTTTTTCCCCACAAAGAACACAGGAGAGTTGCATGTTATTTCATTAAGAAGGAAAACATACAAGGAAAGGCCAGGGGGCAGGTCCCACAGATGTATTGTTACAGATGCTCCAATTAAATTAGAAACCTCCGCCACAAACACCCTGACCCAATTGTCAAGGATAAGTCATAAGCGATCCGATACACATGCTACTCTCATTTTCCACCTGACTGTAACACTAAGGACATAGGACTAGTGCCCTCAAATACACGTGTTGTGGTGAGCATAGAAATTTGATTTGACAGGCTCATGGTTATAACTTAGATGAAAAGAAAAAGGTGTGCTTAGAAACGTTAAAATTTTCTGTCAGTCATCAGTAGTTCTACTTTCAATATTGGAACATGGCCTACACATTGGACCACACACCAGATACTATCTCCATACTCCGGTACTGTGCCTTTTGTGCAAGGAATATTGAATATAGTGAATATGACAGGATAAGAAATGAAAAGCATTTATAATTTTTTCACGTGACTTGAATTTGTTTTTCATTCTTTTTAAACCAGACATCATGATAGACTCCATTTGGTATCTCCTTCTCTCCCTCATATTAATAATGAAACATTCTAAAAAGAAACAGAAGTTAGTCACACTAGATATGTCCCCGTATGTTATGTGTAGCTAGCATTGATGAAGATCGTGTTGCCTGATCAATATTCAGTAGTCCTGAAATTTGATCAACTTTAGCAAGACAAGCAAGTAGCCAACGATACCTTCAAATATCCAATTAACAGGCTGATCCAACAGACCAAGAACACAACAATGTTGGATACCTACATGTACTCTCAAATCAACCTAATAGGTAGTAGGTAGCCTTGATAAAAAAATTCTGGTAAGACTGATCGAAAGAATCTATTAAAACAACAAATATCATGCACTCTGCTATATAATTGATAAATTTGCGTAAATTTACTCTCAGATTCTCCATCCTGAACCACACAATCACTTCCACATAACCAATATTTACAACACAAGTACTTAATTCTCGATCAGCATCTCACAAAATCTGCTCGATTGTCACTCATAAAAGGAAATGATCGTCATTTATATCCCATTGCAACCAAAACAAGAGTCCCTACGTGAAGACACGAGCTTCATAACCATATCTATCACAAATTCACAATGGATAAATCCGCATAGTCCCTCATGTTCAGATTCAGAAGTTGCAAAGTATCCTATGAAGAATTTAGAATTTACAGAGAATCAGGAACCCGATTACCTCGACGAAGTTGGTGAACTTAGGGTCCCGATTGACCACGAGCCGATGTACCTGCGAACCGGCAAGAAACGAAATCAAGAAAAGTAGAAAACAGAAACAGAAGATCAAGAACCGAGCTGAACCAGTACCACTGATTCGTACGCCTCTTACCTCGTATTCAACCTTGTGCTTCTCCGAGTCCTCGAGCGGAACGTAGTACTTGGCCAGCCGCGTCTTCCCCTGCCGGTTCTGCAGCAGGATGAAGCGGATCTGCACCGCCCCAAGCCAAGAAGACGGAAATGTTAGTCGGATCCGATTGGATGCTAACCGTGAGAGCGCGCGAACAGTCGAATCGATTGGGCGCAAGTTACCATGCCGCAATCAGATCGAAAATCCTTCTAGGTCTTGGGTTGATCCGGTCAGCAAATTTTGGCCGGGGAGAGAAGCAAGAACGCCGTGGTTTTCCGGTCACCTCTGGCGCTGACAAACAGAAGGAAGGCGGCAGCCTGCGGCCTACTGCGACCTGAAAATGTGTTTTAATTAAAACAATATGCTCCTCCGTTAAAAAATATAAACGCACCTTACTCTTCTCGAGAAATCAAATTCTTTTGAATTTAACTAATTATATAGAAAAATATTATCTATATTTATATCTCCAAGTAAACTTAAAATAAATTTATTATAAGGATATATTTGATGATACTTATTACACATTATAAATATTACTACTTTTATGCAATTGATTTATTAAATTAATTGCTAATAAGCCACAATATTTTACCAGTGAAGATATCTTTTGTAGTTAGCCTTTTTGTCAAGGAAACGTAACATGTTTTTTAATAATTCATTTTTACTGTATTTCTGCATAGTTAATTTATTAAAAATAGATAGCCCTTTAATCGATATATAATCTAGTATTAAAGAACAAAAATTTTAATTTGTTGTCTGTCACTTCCAAGTTCCAACTATTCTTGTCCCGTCACTCTCGCTTGTTTTTTTCCCTTTCATAGTCGTCTCTTAGGACCTGTTTGGCAGGGCTCCTCCTGAGGGGCTTCTTCGGAGGAGCCAGAGCCGTTTTGGAGGAGCCACAAATTATGGCTCCTCCAAAACGGCTCCAGCTCCTCTACTTTTTACTGAAAAACGGCTCCTCCAGAAAAACGTTTGGCAGGGCTCCTCTGGAGGAGCCAGAGCCGGAGCCAGAGAGGAGCCCTGCCAAACAGGCCCTTACTATCATTTTCCTCTTTCGTCCTTCCGTTAGAGCTATAAAACCAACTTGGTTGTCTAAATCCATGCTTATGTGCACCGTGACATGTCTTAGGCTATGCAAGCATGTGACTCGTCTTCTGCCATTTTATTTTAAACCTTACAATACATATATATATAATAGCTAACTATTTAAGATGAGTCAGTCTACAATATTAAAGATTATTTTTATTGTATAATAACATTTAAGGATTTATTATATGGTCTGTTATAAATATGGGCTGATTTTCTTAGGTCGTCCATTTTGCAGCCAAGCAATCGACTTCCCTAGGTAGATTTTGTTATAAGTTCTTCTCGACACAAGTTTATGGCTTTTAGAATAAAACAACTTTTAGGGTCCCTTTGGTTTGTAGGAATTTTACAGAATTTACTTCAACTTCACAGAAACACAAAAGGATTTAGGAAAATTTCTCGCAATCCAAAATGGTCTAGCTTTCAAAACACACCTTTCGTAAAGCTGATCTTTTTGTTTAGGCTTTTGGCCTAAAGAAAGTAGAGCTAAAAAAAGCAAGGACAGTACTAGTTGATGGCTAGTCCAGATTATAAGGACACAGGTGGCATTTGCATTTTTGGATATGAAAGGTGGTAATGTAGAATAGGAGATCAGAGTCAGACGAGAAATTTCCATTGTTTGGTTATTATATAAGCATGGAAGAATGTTGGTTGGGGTTATGTGATTTTTTTTTATGAAATACGAATATATTAATTAGCGGCAAGATGCCACAATAAGGGTGATGGAATCACCTAATACAGAGTTTGTGGCTGTCAAAAAAGGACAGCTGCTTACATGGAGTGGATTTGTACATGTAGATAGGAACACATGGGAAGTCCTATCAGTAGAGTTGTAGGCTTGATTGGCTAGGACATGTGCTGTAGTATTTAGGGGATGTTTGGTTCACCTAGAAACTCCTAAACTTAGTAGCTTTTAGTCCTTTTAATAACTTTTTTACCAAACACTTTGACTAAATAGGACTTAATGACATTTAGCCAACTAGTCACCCAAAGCTTACTAAAAGGAACTAAAAGCCCACCTGGACAGGTGGTGCCCCTCATAATTGCCCTGTCCCGAGCGCCAACCCTATCTTGCGGCCGGGCTTCGCCCCTGCGCTCATTGCTGCCCGTGGCCATCGCCACCCGCTCAGCCGCTCGCCGCACCACCCGCCCAGCCGCTTGCCCCACCCACTCGAGACCGGGGCTCCAGGCACGCACGCACGACGGAGCCCTTGGCGCCGCCACCGCCTGTGGCCAGTGCTCACCATGCCGGCTGCACGCGCTGGGGATAGGACGACGCCGGATCTCACCGGAGCTTACTGGGTCGGCCGCGCGCGCTAGGGACGGGGCTCACCGGATCTCACGCGTCGAGCTCATCTTGACCAGATCTCGCTGGAGCTCACTGGCAAGCAGGCACTTGTTCCTCCCCTTCTTCGTCGGCCAGTTCTCCTTCCCCCCCCCCCCCCCTTCTCCGCTGGCCGATGGTCCTTCCACCCCTTCCCCGCCGGCCAAATGCCAGGGGCATGAGCTTAGTGGCGTTTTGGTCATCCTAACACTACTAGAGAACAGACTTTAGAACGATGTCCCAATTTGGCATTAGCCTCGGCATTTTTTGCCCCCGGGACTAAAGGACCCTTTAGTCCCGATTGGTAATACCAACCGGGACTAAAGGTCCCTGCCCAACGGTCGTCCGCGGGGCAGGGGCCTTTAGTCCTGGCTGGTATTACCAACCGGGACTAAAGGTAAACCTTTAGTCCCGGCTGGTAATACCAGCCGGGACTAAAGCTTTTAGTCCCGGTTTGGGTGATGCCCCGGGAATAAAGATTAATCTTTAGTCCCGGTTTGGACCCCTAATCGGGACTAATAATCTCGGCCTATAATTCAGCTCATTTCTTCCTCCCCGAGCCCGAGCCATTCCATTCAAACTTACTGCCTCTGTTTTTCAGCTTGCTGTTGTTCTTGCTCTCTCCCCCTCCATTGGTGTTGCTCTTCGATTTTGGAGGTAACAAACTTAATCCTCTTATGTTTTATCAGTAGCTTATCTCATTTTGCGATGTAGATGCATGTGTAACTTTATATGTTGGACTTTATTATGATTTTATATGTAAACTTAGAAAATTGTAGAAAATCCGTACTAGTTGAACTTGCGGACTGTGTTCAAGTCGGCGAGCATGTTCTCTGCCGAGCGGTAACGGACGTCAAGGAGGAGCTTTGATTCTACGAGGGAGAGCGGCAACGGTCGTGGAAGACCGTGTTCCCTTTCTCGTAGAATCGGAGCTCTTCCTTGACCTAGTACGGTGCCGTCCGGTGGAGAAATGCTCGCCGAGTTAATCACATAAGCAAGGTCAACTAGTATGGATGGTTATTTATTGAAACATATTTTTGAGCTATAATTTGATGGATATTTGATAACTTCAGACCTACAAATGTCATCTACAAATGTTACTATCCTCGGCAACCTAAACGTCCGCGAGCTCGCCGTTATCGAGCAGGTCACTTAGAATTATTTTTTCCATGAAATGTACTACTTAGAAATCATGCCTTTTTTTAGAATTAAATTTTCCATGAAATAAAAAACTTAGTAAATAGTTAGAAAATTATAGAAAATCTGTACTAGTTGAACTTGCGGACCGTGTTCAGCTCGGCCAACATGTTCTCTGCCGAGCGATAACGGACGTCAAGGAGGAACTTTGATGCTACGAGGGAGAGCGACAACGGTCGTGGAAGACCGTGTTCCCTTTCTCGTAGAATCGGAGCTCTTCCTTGGCCAAGTACGGTGCCGTCCGGTGGAGAAATGCTGGCCGAGATGATCACGTAAGTAAGGTCAACTAGTACGGATGGTTATTTATTGAAACATGTGAAATCCGTACTAGTTTTGTTTAAATATATTATTTTAGAAAATATGAAATTTACACTAGTTTGCAAAAAATAAGTATAGAAAGTAGATGACAACTGGTACCGGATCATTGGCCTCTTGTTCGGTTGCGAAACGACTGAGGCCAGAACTCCCTCTCATTATCTGCGGCAAGTGTAAGCAGAAGATTATGATGAAGTACCGAGTCAAGAGACAGGGACCCAACAAGGGTCATGTTTTCTATAAGTGCCCGGATCACGATGTGAGTTTCTTACGCATTTTATCTTTATGGCTAATTGACCTGCTTTTCTTGAATATTTTTGACTAAATATTTTTTGGCTTTAATTACAGTGGGAGGGCAATGGATGCGATGGTTGGTACTGGGAGGAAGATTATGCTACATACGTGCAGAATTTGGGTGCGCTTGAGGTAGCGGCTGCTGCTGATGAGGCAGTGAGCCAGCAGGAGAAGCTTATTGATATTCAACAGAAGAATAATTTGTCTGTTTTAGTTGCGTACGATCACGAAATAATTATGTTACTAAAGTGCATTGTAGTTTTAGTTTGTTTAGTGATAGTTGGGATTGCTTACGTTGTAGCCAGACTTAGTTAATTAATCAACCATGTGTGTGTCATTTATGTTGTGTAATAAAATACTAAATTATGTTTAAGGTTTTCATAATTTGTCGTGTAATACAGATTATGTCACGCCATTGGATGTACAATGCCAATCGCCGCTCCTAAGACTTTATTGAGGGCTTGCACTATTTCTTAGGTGTGGCCGAGGCAAATAAGCGGGATGGTTTCATGTGCTGTCCATGTGCCCTATGTAAGAATTTAAAGGAATATTCAAGCTCAATGAGTCTTCATTCACATTTGCTTAAGTCAGGTTTCATGTCAAACTATATATGTTGGACTAAGCATGGAGAAAGCGGGGTCATGATGGAAGAAGGTGAAGGAGAAGATTTAGACATTGATGACATTATTGCTCAGTATGGTGCCTTTGATGATACTACAATGGGGGGAGATGAAGAAGAGGTAGCGGTAGAAGATGATCTCGGTGATGCTCTTGGCGATGCCATTCATGATGCACAACAAGAATGGGAAAGTGAAAAAGAGAAAGTTAAGTTCGAGCGCATGCTTGAGGATCATAGGAAGTTGCTATACCCGACGGCCGAAGAGGGGCAAAAAAAGTTGGGTACAACACTGGAATTGCTACAGTGGAAGGCAAAGAATGGTATATCCGATAAGGCATTTGGGAATTTATTAAACCTCATAAAGAAGATGCTTCTGAAGCCAAATGAATTGCCCACCACTACGTACGAAGCAAAAAAGGTTGTCTGCCCATTGGGATTAAAAATCCAGAAGATACATGCATGTCCTAATGACTGCATCCTCTACCATGGCAATGAATACGAGAATTTGGATGAATGCCCGGTATGTAAAGCATCGCGGTATAAGATCAGGCGCGATGATCCTAGTGACGTCAAGGGTGAACAACGTCCTAGAAAGAAAATCCCTACCAATGTTATGTGGTATGCTCCTATAATACCACGCTTAAAACGTTTGTTCAGAAATAAAGACCATGCAAAGTTGTTGCGGTGGTATAAAGAAGACCATAAGGTAGACAATATGCTGAGACACCTAGCTGATGGGTCCCAGTGGAGAGCGATAGACAGGGAATTTCCAGAGTTTGCAAATGAGGCTAGAAACTTAAGGTTCGCCTTAAGTATAGATGGTATGAATCCTTTTAGAGAGCAGAGCACTAGTCATAGCACTTGGCCAGTTACTCTATGTATCTACAACCTTCCTCCATGGTTATGCATGAAGCGGAAGTTCATTATGATGCCGATCCTCATCTAAGGTCCGAGGCAACCTGGCAATGATATTGATGTCTATCTGAAGCCATTAGTTGAAAAACTTCTAGTTTTATGGAACAAACCAGGTGTACGTGTCTAGGATGAGTACAAACAAGAACACTTTGACCTACGAGCAATGTTGTTCGTAACAATCAATGATTGGCCTGCTTTAAGTAATCTTTCAGGTCAAACAAACAAAGGATATAATGCATGCATACATTGTTTTGATGACCTTGACAGTATATATTTGAAAAGATATCGAAAGGTCGTGTACCTTGGCCATCGTCGATTCCTTCCGTTGAATCACCAAGTAAGAAAGAAAGGGAAGCATTTTAAAGGTAAGCCAGACCATCAGAAGAAGCCTCATAACCGAACCAGGGAAGATGTACTCGCAATGGTCAAGGATGTGAAAGTAGTATTTAGAAAGGGACAAGGCAGTGAATCTGTTCCCAAAGATGCTAAGGGACACGCACCCATGTGGAAGAAGAAGTCCATCTTTTGGGAGCTACCCTATTGGCAAGTCCTAGAGGTCCGCAACGCAATCGACGTGATGCACCTAACAAAGAATCTTTGTGTGAACCTATTAGGATTCATGAGTGTGTACGGGAAGCCAAAGGATTCACTTGAAGCATGCCAGGACTTGCAGGGCATGAAAGAACGAGACAACCTTCATCCAAAGAAGACAGATGATAGACGTCATTACTTAAGTCCTGCTAGCTACACGCTTAGCAAAGAAGAGAGGGACAGCATGTTCGAATGTCTAAGCAGCATCAAGGTCCCATCGGGATTCTCCTCCAATATAAAGGGTATAATAAATGTGCCAGATAAGAAATTCCTAAACTTAAAGTCCCATGACTGCCACGTTCTTATGACACAATTGCTTCTAGTTGCTTTAAGAGGAATTCTACCTCCACATGTACGTCTAGCCACCGTGAAGCTATGTGCATTCCTCAATGCAATTTCTCAGAAAGCAATCAATCTAGTGGAACTAGCTACTCTACAGAATAATGTGGTTCAATGTCTTGTCAGCTTTGAGTTGGTGTTCCCTCCATCCTTCTTTAATATCATGACACACATCCTAGTTCATTTGGTGAAGGAGATTAATATTCTTGGACCTGTGTTCTTACATAACATGTTCCCCTTCGAAAGGTTTATGGGAGTCTTGAAGAAATATGTGAAAGTCCGTTCTAAGCCTAAAGGAAGCATCGCCCAGTGCTATGGAACAGAGGAGGTCATTGAGTTCTGTGTTGACTTTATTCCAGACCTTGCCCCGATTGGCGTTCCCGAATCACGACATGAGGGGCGACTCAGTGGTAAAGGAATTTTAGGGAAGAAAATATATATCGGCATGGAAGATGATTATTTCAATAAAGCACACTACACAGTTCTTTAGAACTCATCATTGGTGCATCCATACATCGAGATACATAAGGAGTTCTTACGATCCAAATTTCCAAGGAAGACTGAAGCTTGGATTAGGCGTCAGCACATGGAAAGTTTTAGTGGTTGGTTGCGAAAAGAATGTCAAGGCGATGACAATATTAATAAGCAACTATATTTGTTGGCTAGGCAGCCATCGTGGCATATCCTTACGTACCAAGGGTACGAGATAAATGGGAATACATTTTACACAGTTGCCCAAGATAAAAGGAGCACCAATCAAAATAGTGGTGTTCGTATAGATGGAACATATCCAAATGGGAATATACAAACATATTATGGCCGCATAGAAGAGATATGGGAACTAGACTACGCACCTAATTTTAAAGTCCCTTTATTTCGGTGCCAATGGGTGAAGCTGACCGGAGGAGGGGTAACAGTCGACAAAGAGTATGGAATGACAACAGTGGACCTCAATAATATTGGGTACAAAGAGGAACCATTCGTCCTTACTGCCGATGTGAGTCAGGTGTTCTATGTGAAAGACGTGTCTATAAAATCAAAGAGAGGAAAAAACGAAGACATCAACTCAATGATCAATGAGCCAAAGCACCACATAATTCTTTCTGGGAAAATAAATATAGTGGGAATTGAAGACAAGTCAGACATGTCAGAAGATTACGAAAGAAATGTCCGAATTCCACCCTTCATAGTGAAGAAAGATCCAAGCATCATGTTAAATGATGAAGACACTCCATGGTTACGACAAGATCATAACCAAGGGTCATACGTCAAGAAGAAATTCATTGTTGTGCCCGCATGATACAACGATGCATGTTTAATATATTATATTTTAGAGACGGATATTATGTAATATGTTATGACTTCACAATTGTAGATCTTGCTAAGATGATCAAACTTGGTATTCAGAGTTTTTTCATCTGAGGTCATTTAGTGTCTCATTTGAGCAAGTTTGACCAAGTCAAATTTGGTCAAATAAAAAAACAACACTTTGACTCTAGTATTATGAACTCTAAATAACTTCAAATTGAAAAGTTTTGAATACCAAGTTTGTTAAACTCAAAAAGATCTACAATTGTTGTTTTGGTCAACTTTCCATTTGAGAAAGTTTGGATGGTTCAAATTTGTGATTTTTAAATTTCGACGCCTACAAACTAGTTTTCGGAACGCTAGATTGTCTCAAATTGAAAAGTTTTGAATACCGAGTTTGTTAAGCTCATCAATATATACAATCCTTATATAGGCCATTTTTTCATTTAAGAAATCTTGAACAAAATATAGTTCAAATTTCACAAGTGTATGACATAGTTTTAGAAAGTATATATGAGATTCAAGAAGTTGTGACTAGTGTTTGATAAAAATTTCTCAAATGGGAAAATGAGCTATGTAACAATTGTAGATCTTGCTGAGATGATCAAACTTGGTATTCAGAGTTTTTTCATCTGAGGTCATTTAGTGTCTCATTTGAGCAAGTTTGACCAAGTCAAATTTGGTCAAATAAAAAAACAACACTTTGACTCTAGTATTATGAACTCTAAATGACTTCAAATTGAAAAGTTTTGAATACCAAGTTTGTTAAACTCAAAAATATCTACAATTGTTGTTTTGGTCAACTTTCCATTTGAGAAAGTTTGGACGGTTCAAATTTGTGATTTTTAAATTTCGACGCCTACAAACTAGTTTTTGGGACCCCAGAATGTCTCAAATTGAAAAGTTTTGAATACCGAGTTTGTTAAGCTCATCAATATATACAATCCTTATATAGGCCATTTTTTCATTTAAGAAATCTTGAACAAAATATAGTTCAAATTTCACAAGTGTATGACATAGTTTTAGAAAGTATATATGAGATTCAAGAAGTTGTGACTAGTGTTTGATAAAAATTTCTCAAATGGGAAAATGAGCTATGTAAAAATTGTAGATCTTACTGAGATGATCAAACTTGGTATTCAGAGTTTTTTCATCTGAGGTCATTTAGTGTCTCATTTGAGCAAGTTTGACCAAGTCAAATTTGGTCAAATAAAAAAACAACACTTTGACTCTAGTATTATGAACTCTAAATGACTTCAAATTGAAAAGTTTTGAATACCAAGTTTGTTAAACTCAAAAAGATCTACAATTGTTGTTTTGGTCAACTTCCCATTTGAGAAAGTTTGGACGGTTCAAATTTGTGATTTTTAAATTTCGACGCCTACAAACTAGTTTTCGGGACCCTAGATTGTCTCAACTTGAAAAGATTTGAATACCGAGTTTGTTAAGCTCATCAATATATACAATCCTTATATAGGCCATTTTTTCATTTGAGAAAGCTTGAACAAAATGTAGTTCAAATTTCACAAGTGTGTGACATAGTTTTAGAAAGTATATATGAGATTCAAGAAGTTGTGACTAGTGTTTGATAAAAATTTCTCAAATGGGAAAATGAGATATGTAACAATTGTAGATCTTGCTGAGATGATCAAACTTGGTATTCAGAGTTTTTTCATCTGAGGTCATTTAGTGTCTCATTTGAGCAAGTTTGACCAAGTCAAATTTGGTCAAATAAAAAAACAACACTTTGACTCTAGTATTATGAACTCTAAATGACTTCAAATTGAAAAGTTTTGAATACCAAGTTTGTTAAACTCAAAAAGATCTACAATTGTTGTTTTGGTCAACTTTCCATTTGAGAAAGTTTGGATGGTTCAAATTTATGATTTTTAAATTTCGACGCCTACAAACTAGTTTTCGAGACCCTAGATTGTCTCAAATTGAAAAGTTTTGAATACCGAGTTTGTTAAGCTCATCAATATATACAATCCTTATATAGGCCATTTTTTCATTTGAGAAAGCTTGAATAAAATATAGTTCAAATTTTACAAGTGTGTGACATAGTTTTAGAAAGTATATATGAGATTCAAGAAGTTGTGACTAGTGTTTGATAAAAATTTCTCAAATGGGAAAATGAGCTATGTAACAATTGTAGATCTTGCTGAGATGATCAAACTTGGTATTCAGAGTTTTTTCATCTGAGGTCATTTAGTGTCTCATTTGAGCAAGTTTGACCAAGTCAAATTTGGTCAAATAAACAAACAACACTTTGACTCTAGTATTATGAACTCTAAATGACTTCAAATTTAAAAGTTTTGAATACCAAGTTTGTTAAACTCAAAAAGATCTACAATTGTTGTTTTGGTCAACTTTCCATTTGAGAAAGTTTGGATAGTTCAAATTTGTAATTTTTAAATTTTGACGCCTACAAACTAGTTTTCGGGACCCTAGATTGTCTCAAATTGAAAAGTTTTGAATACCGAGTTTGTTAAGCTCATCAATATATACAATCCTTATATAGGCCATTTTTTCATTTGAGAAAGCTTGAACAAAATGTAGTTCAAATTTCACAAGTGTGTGACATAGTTTTAGAAAGTATATATGAGATTCAAGAAGTTATGACTAGTGTTTGATAAAAATTTCTCAAATGGGAAAATGAGCTATGTAACAATTGTAGATCTTGCTGAGATGATCAAACTTGGTATTCAGAGTTTTTTCATCTGAGGTCATTTAGTGTCTCATTTGAGCAAGTTTGACCAAGTCAAATTTGGTCAAATAAAAAAACAACACTTTGACTCTAGTATTATGAACTCTAAATGACTTCAAATTGAAAAGTTTTGAATACCAAGTTTGTTAAACTCAAAAAGATCTACAATTGTTGTTTTGGTCAACTTTCCATTTGAGAAAGTTTGGATGGTTCAAATTTGTGATTTTTAAATTTCGACGCCTACAAACTAGTTTTCGAGACCCTAGATTGTCTCAAATTGAAAAGTTTTGAATACCGAGTTTGTTAAACTCATCAATATATACAATCCTTATATAGGCCATTTTTTCATTTGAGAAAGCTTGAACAAAATGTAGTTCAAATTTCACAAGTGTGTGACATAGTTTTTGAAAGTATATATGAGATTCAAGAAGTTGTGACTAGTGTTTGATAAAAATTTCTCAAATGGGAAAATGAGCTATGTAACAATTATAGATATTGCTGAGATGATATAACTTGGTAGTCAGAGTTTTTTCATCTGAGGTCATTTAGTGTCTCATTTGAGCAAGTTTGACCAAGTCAAATTTGGTTAAATAAAAAAAACAACACTTTGACTCTAGTATTATGAACTCTAAATGACTTCAAATTGAAAAGTTTTGAATACCAAGTTTGTTAAACTCAAAAAGATCTACAATTGTTGTTTAGGTCAACTTTCCATTTGAAAAAGTTTGGACGGTTCAAATTTATGATTTTTAAATTTCGACGCCTACAAACTAGTTTTCGGGACCCTAGATTGTCTCAACTTGAAAAGATTTGAATACCGAGTTTGTTAAGCTCATCAATATATACAATCCTTATATAGGCCATTTTTTCATTTGAGAAAGCTTGAACAAAATGTAGTTCAAATTTCACAAGTGTGTGACATAGTTTTAGAAAGTATATATGAGATTCAAGAAGTTGTGACTAGTGTTTGATAAAAATTTCTCAAATGGGAAAATGAGCTATGTAACAATTGTAGATCTTGCTGAGATGATCAAACTTGGTATTCAGAGTTTTTTCATCTGAGGTCATTTAGTGTCTCATTTGAGCAAGTTTGACCAAGTCAAATTTGGTCAAATAAAAAAACAACACTTTGACTCTAGTATTATGAACTCTAAATGACTTCAAATTGAAAAGTTTTGAATACCAAGTTTGTTAAACTCAAAAAGATCTACAATTGTTGTTTTGGTCAACTTTCCATTTGAGAAAGTTTGGACAGTTCAAATTTGTGATTTTTAAATTTTGACGCCTACAAACTAGTTTTCGGGACCCTAGATTGTCTCAAATTGAAAAGTTTTGAATACCGAGTTTGTTAAGCTCATCAATATATACAATCCTTATATAGGCCATTTTTTCATTTGAGAAAGCTTGAACAAAATGTAGTTCAAATTTCACAAGTGTGTGACATAGTTTTAGAAAGTATATATGAGATTCAAGAAGTTGTGACTAGTGTTTGATAAAAATTTCTCAAATGGGAAAATGAGCTATGTAAAAATTGTAGATCTTGCTGAGATGATCAAACTTGGTATTCAGAGTTTTTTCATCTGAGGTCATTTAGTGTCTCATTTGAGCAAGTTTGACCAAGTCAAATTTGGTCAAATAAAAAAACAACACTTTGACTCTAGTATTATGAACTCTAAATGACTTCAAATTGAAAAGTTTTGAATACCAAGTTTGTTAAACTCAAAAAGATCTACAATTGTTGTTTTGGTCAACTTTCCATTTGAGAAAGTTTGGATGGTTCAAATTTGTGATTTTTAAATTTTGACGCCTACAAACTAGTTTTCGGGACCCAAGATTGTCTCAAATTGAAAAGTTTTGAATACCAAGTTTGTTAAGCTCATTAATATATACAATCCTTATATAGGCCATTTTTTCATTTGAGAAAGCTTGAACAAAATGTAGTTCAAATTTCACAAGTGTGTGACATAGTTTTAGAAAGTATATATGAGATTCAAGAAGTTGTGACTAGTGTTTGATAAAAATTTCTCCAATGGGAAAATGAGCTATGTAAAAATTGTAGATTTTGCTGAGATGATCAAACTTGGTATTCAGAGTTTTTTCATCTGAGGTCATTTAGTGTCTCATTTGAGCAAGTTTGACCAAGTCAAATTTGGTTAAATAAAAAAATAACACTTTGACTCTAGTATTATGAACTCTAAATGACTTCAAATTGAAAAGTTTTGAATACCAAGTTTGTTAAACTAAAAAAGATCTACAATTGTTGTTTTGGTCAACTTTCCATTTGAGAAATTTTCGATGGTTCAAATTTGTGATTTTTAAATTTCGACGTCTACAAACTAGTTTTCGGGACCCTAAATTATCTCAAATTGAAAAGTTTTGAATACCGAGTTTGTTAAGCTCATCAATATATACAATCCTTATATAGGCCATTTTTTCATTTGAGAAAGCTTGAACAAAATGTAGTTCAAATTTCACAAGTGTGTGACATAGTTTTAGAAAGTATATATGAGATTCAAGAAGTTGTGACTAGTGTTTGATAAAAATTTCTCAAATGGGAAAATGAGCTATGTAACAATTATAGATCTTGCTGAGATGATCAAACTTGGTATTCAGAGTTTTTTCATCTGAGGTCATTTAGTGTCTCATTTGAGCAAGTTTGACCAAGTCAAATTTGGTCAAATAAAAAAACAACACTTTGACTCTAGTATTATGAACTCTAAATGACTTCAAATTGAAAAGTTTTGAATACCAAGTTTGTTAAACTCAAAAAGATCTACAATTGTTGTTTTGGTCAACTTTCCATTTGAGAAAGTTTGGATGGTTCAAATTTGTGATTTTTAAATTTTGACGCCTACAAACTAGTTTTCGGGACCCTAGATTGTCTCAAATTGAAAAGTTTTGAATACCGAGTTTGTTAAGCTCATCAATATATACAATAATTATATAGGCCATTTTTTTATTTGAGAAAGCTTGAACAAAATGTAGTTCAAATTTCACAAGTGTGTGACATAGTTTTAGAAAGTATATATGAGATTCAAGAAGTTGTGACTAGTGTTTGATAAAAATTTCTCAAATGGGAAAATGAGCTATGTAACAATTGTAGATCTATCTGAGATGATCAAACTTGGTATTCAGAGTTTTTTCATCTGAGGTCATTTAGTGTCTCATTTGAGCAAGTTTGACCAAGTTAAATTTGGTCAAATAAAAAAAGAACACTTTGACTCTAGTATTATGAACTCTAAATGACTTCAAATTGAAAAGTTTTGAATACCAAGTTTGTTAAACTCAAAAAGATATACAATTGTTGTTTTGGTCAACTTTCCATTTGAGAAAGTTTGGACGGTTCAAATTTGTGATTTTTAAATTTCGACGCCTATAAACTAGTTTTTGGGACCCTAGATTGTCTCAAATTAAAAAGTTTTGAATACCGAGTTTGTTAAGCTCATCAATATATACAATCCTTATATAGGCCATTTTTTCATTTGAGAAAGTTGTAGAACAAAAAATACTACATTTTCTCTATTTTTATAGGTTCAACAAAAAATTCCTGTCAATTTTGGTCAAAAACCGAGAAAAAATTGAAACATTGACGTTATAATAATGTGATAATAAATTTCGTATCGAATAATATTAGTTTTATTAATTTTAAGTTAGAAATATATTTTTGCATTAACAATATACTTAGTATTAGTAACATTTATATTCTATATTCATAAAAGAAATTAAAAACTTTAGGTTACAAAATTTTCCTATTTACAATAAATAATTAGTTAATCAATAGTATTTTTTAAAATAAATATTGCAAAGTATTGAAGTTGCTATGGAATTAATTGATTAACCTAGTATTAATCAAAAATAAAATCCCAGGCCTTTCCAATTACGCTGGCGGGTTGGCAAATTTTTCAGGGCTTCAGTCTCGGCCCAGACCAAGAACCGGGACTAAAGGGTCGGCCGCAATTTCGGTGCCCGCAAAAAAAAAAAAACCTTTAGTCCCGGCTGGTAACACGAGCCGGGACTAAAGGCCATTTAGTCCCGGCTGGTAAGACCAACCTAGACTAAAGGGTTGGACCTTTAGTCCCGGTTGGTATTACCAGCCGGGACTAAATGTCCTTTAGTCCCGGCTGGTGTTACCAGCCGGGACTAAAGGGTCGCGGGCTATATATATCGAACGTCTGTTCTGTTCATCTTCGATCTCGCCTCCGTCGCTCAGCCCCGCCTGGCCGCGCCATCCGCCGTCGTCGAGCTCGTCTCTACCGCGCCGTCGTCGTCGTGTACCCCCGCCCGGCCGCGCCATTCTCCAGGCCCGCATCATCGCATCCCGTCTCCGCCGCCGCACCCGACCTCACCCTCCGTCGCCGACGCTTCCCGCATGCCCACAGCGTACGGCCTCCGTCGAACTCGCGATCTTGATCTGTGCTCTCGATCGGCCAAGTTTTTTAGATTTTTTTTTACAAAGTCTCGGCTGTACGTTAGATTAAAATGTATTCAATTTTAATTAGTAGTTTATTGTTAGTTTTTTAGTTATTTTTAGATAGTTTTTGATATATTAGATTTAAATGTATTAAAATTTAATTATTATTTTATTTAGATAGTTTTTTATTATAGTTTTTGATATATGTTAGATTAAAATGTATTATCTTACTAGTTTATCTAATTTCATGTTAGATTTATTTAATTGGATTTAGTAATTATATATTCTATCTCTCTATATATATTATATCTAGAGAGAGATTCTATATATATGTATACATATGTACTTAATTATTTCTATATGTATATATACATGTATTTATTTTCATGTGTTGAGAGAGAGAAAATTGTATCTAGAGAGACATATATTCTATGTGTATCACATGCATATCTAGAGATATAGACATATGCACTTATTTCTATGTGTTGAGAGAGAAAATATATTGTATCATTCTATGTGTATATATATACATGTACTTATTTCCATGTTGATGAAATATTATGTGTTATTATATTTAATTGGATTTAGTAATTCTATATGTGTTGTCACATGTACTTATGTTATGTACCATAGTAATTCTATCTATGTGTTATCTTGAAGATACAAATGGCTGCTCCAAATGATAACTTGAGTGATGACATAATGGCGGATATTATCAACGCCGGCACCAATGTGGATGTAGATGATACGAGTCAGTACTTTGCTGATTATGAGGATATCCTGAATATGCCGGTGGTTGAAGATCAACAAATTGTCGCGCAAGAAAATACTAGCGAGGTATATTCGATCATCTATCATCTCTTATAGATGCATGCGTACGTATATTTGTTGTTAATTGTTGTGTTTCTACTCATGTAGCCGGTCTCTGGATCTACATCAACCATCGACAAAAGTAGAAAAGTCCGAGGGCCAAAAAAGCCATTAGAGGGCCGTTTCATAATATCAGAATTCGACACCGACACCGGCAAACCATTGGGACCACATGCTCAGACATATGTCAATCAATGTGGGTTCGTTGTAAGGGATAGGATCCCAGTTAGTGCTCGTGAATGGAAGTAGAAGATATCTGCTCCTAATGTTAGTTTTGTATCTGATCGTGACAAGAACCTAGCTTGGAGAGATATCACTCAGCATTTCACATTACAAGCAGATGATGCTTTGAAGGAGCTAGTGAGGGATTGGACAATGAAGAAGATGGCAACATTATTCCAGAGTTGAAAGAAGACATTGTATAAAAAGTTTATCTTGAAGAATGCTACGCCGAATTTCAATGCTAAGGCATTTGTCAAGTTGGAGTCCCATTGGGATGCCTTCGTAGAATACAAGACATCCCAAGATAGTGAGGAACGTGTGATGAGGAATCGGCAGAATGCCCGATAGAAGCAATACCATCATCGCATGGGATCAGGTGGTTATAAGAGTGCTATTCCCAAGTGGCAGAACCTAGAAGCAGAGATTACTGCCAAGGGAATCATACCTGAAACAATAGAGAAGAACTGGCCTCAACGCGTGAAGAATTAGTTCTACGCTCATGGGGGAAGCCTAGACCCAGACATTGGCAAGCTAATTTTTGGCCAAAAAATTAAGAGAGCAACACAGAGACTAGCTCGTGCTAGGGAAGAAGCTGATAGTGGTGTTTTCAAGCCCAACAGAGAGAATGATGAATTGACATATGCCCTAGAGAATCCCGAACACGGTGATCGAACAAGAGGCTATGGGGCGGTTCTGTAGCTACACGCATTCCCAGCAGATAAGGATACCTACAGAAGCCGCCAAAGAAAGAAGGATGAGGAGGCAGAACAAATCCGTGCATTGGAGCAATTTGTTGATGAGTCACGACAAGCATTGCTTGAATCACGTGAACGAGAAAAATCTCTTGAGGCAAGAATGCAGGAGGAGATCAAGAGGCAAGTGCAGCTAGCAATGAGTCAAATACAATCGCAATCAACGCCGGGAGTCACCATTAGCCCCGTTGGTCAGATGAAAAGCAGTTGTGCTTCTACGGAGCTGCCAGTTATTCAAGACGACGCTGGGTTGCACTTCCCTGTTGATGACATTACCGAGCCTCTAACAACATGTGAGCTGCACATTCCAGATGGTAATAATGCATCAATCATGGTGGCTGTCGGGGTTGTATCTCCAATAGACCGAACGAAGACACCAAGAATCCATGGGTCAGTTATTCAACCTAGATATGCTAGCGTCTCGGTCGATAGAATGCTCAAAGGTTACAGCAATGTTCCTCTTGACATTGAAGACGGTGATGGGGAGAAGACACTAGGAGAAGCAAAAAAGACATTTATTCAATGGCGCAAACGCTTCATCATCATTCCTGGGGCGCCACCGCTTCCCCTACCTCACCCTAGGTATGAATAAAAGTGAATGAAATATTATTTTCCATTAATTTTCTATTGGCTTAAAAAATAATTGACACACAACTTATTTTTGTAGCAGGGTCTCCCCCCAGCCTAGCCTAATCATTCATTCCCCATCTCATCACAACGTCGCGGGGGGCGAGACGACTTCATCCCCACGGCGATCGCCAACTCCTACACCGGCCCCATCGCCTCCACAATGATCTCCAACTCCTACACCAGCCCCACCGCCTCCACAACGATCTCCAACGCCTCCACGCCGGTCTCCACCAACACCGGCCACATCGCCTCCACGCCGGTCTCCAACACCGCCCCCACCCCCTCCACAGCGACGCACTACAAAGACGTCTAAGGTCCCGGCGGCAAAGAAGACCCCGAGAAAAAGAGTTATTTCTCAAGAAATACTTTTTGAAAAGACTGATGAGCAAATAGCAGCTGAAGAAGACAAAAAAGTGAAAGATTTTTTTATAGATACCAAAAAGAAGAGTCAAGTGAAGCTTAAGGAGAAGCCGTACTTTTACCTACCACGAGAGGTGCTGAGGCAGAAGGTCGATGCTCACAAGAAAAAGATGATTGAACTTCGTAAGCCTTCGCCACTATCAGACTATGACCGCTCCCTCGTGAAGTCACATGATGCAGATAAGAAAAGGAAAAGAGCATCAGGGAAGGATGTCCCACAGCTAGGACAACAGAAGCAACCAATGCAAAATCTTGTTGTTGCTAATCAATATGGTTCCAACATAGAAGTCTATCGACCAGACAACTCTGGAGAAGTGTCGGTTCAAGCCCTTAATGCTTTTTTTCAAGATACTGGTTTAACCTTGAATCAATTGACGGGCAAAGCTCCAATCCAGAACCTGGAAGTTGATACCTGGAAGACTTATAAATATGGCAAAAGTCTGTACAACCCTGCGGCTCTGAATGAATTGGGTACGCAAATGTACTTGCTCAACAAGTGGTACATGCAGGCGTGTGGCAGGGGTGAGCAGTGGATCTTTGTCAGATTTAGAGACCATCATTACTTCCGTGGCGATGACATCTTACATATTAGTTTCGAAGAATTGCATCAACTATACCACATGGACGCTCTGGACAAATCAATCATTAGCTCCTTTTGTTTGTAAGTGATTCTTACTTTTATTTAATAAACTCACTTCCATGCGTACATGTATATAATTATCCTCACATGTAACTTATATTTATATACAGATTCCAGATGTCAGAGCTCCAAAGAATACAAGACACCAGTGTTGGCTTCATTGATCCTTATATCGTATTCAAAACCGGTATTATTGTCAAGGAGCGATGGGTATCTGAAGCACAGGAGAATATCATGATGTTCTTCGTGAAGCAGCACGACAAGACAACAATACTTTTCCCATACAACTTTGAGTAAATGTTAATAATAATGTAGTCTACATATTTTATGTAATATTAATACAACTTATATGCATGTATGTGTGTGTATAAACCAATGCAGTTTTCACTGGATACTCATTGTCATTGAGTTAAACTCAAGTCGGTTACTAATCTTTGACTCGTTGAGAAAAGAACGGGCACTATACCAAGATATGATAGACATTATCCAGGGGTAATTTCGATCTCTCGCGCACAACTATTATTGAATAGACTTTGCCATAATTTATTAACGATCGTACATTATTGGTCGCACAGGGTTTGGAAAGAGTTTATTCGGCAACATCGCAAGGATTACAAGGCACCACTTAATGTAGTTGAAATACCAGTAAGTTGTACTATATACACTTCTCCACGTGTTTAATTACTATATCGTACTTCAATTTACGTGTGAGATGATAAGAATAATCTTCTTCTCGTACAGTGGTATTTGCGGCAGGAACCAGGTAATAACTTGTGTGGATACTACGTTTGTGAATTTATCACTGCGCACATAAGAAGAACTCCTGAAGATGTCCTCAGAGTACGTATATATCAATTTTTATTTATTTTTAAATGAATATATATACATATATGTGTATTAATACTTTTCCTTTTATTTCAAATGCAAGACTGAATGGTTGAAACGAAGGGTAATGCAAAAAGACCATCTGAAAGCAGTTCAAGAGTCAATAGCAGGATATCTTCTAGAAAAAGTGCTAAATCCCAACGGCGAGTTCTACTTTGATCATAAGGAATAAATGATGTAAATTAAATGTTTATTGATATCGTTATTTTCGAGAACAAGATTATGAAAGTGTTGTATATATACATATATATATCTATAATATATATAGTTTCATACTTTATTCGAATATAATAATGCTCAAGATAAGAATTAGATGTAATTATACGCATGCGTGTATTTATATTAGCAGCGTAGAATACGTACATAAAAACATATTATATATTAAACAAATACGTGTAACTGAACTGAAAACAAATTAAACAAAAAAAAATGAAAAAGAAAAGGAACCTTTAGTCCCGGTTGGAGTTACCAACCGGGACTAAAGGGTGAACCGTTAGTCCCGATTGGTGTTACCAATCGGGACTAAAGGGTACGCTAGGTTGCTCGGCTGGAGGGCCTTTAGTCCCGGTTGGTGTTACCAACCGGGACTAAAGGTCCCTCTTTAGTCCCGGCTCGATGACCCGGGACTGAAGGTTCCACCTTTAGTCCCGGGATCGTTGTCCCGGCGCGGTAACCGGGACTAAAGGCTGTTACCGCCCGGGATAACAAGTCCATTCTGTAGTAGTGTAAACATGCACATGTCAAGTTTAGTCACAATTAGTCTACCAAACCAAACACTGCATGACTAAATTTTAAGAGGTGGTTTAGCTGTCTAATTTTAGGAGCTAGAACCAAACAGGGCCTTAGTTTCCTGTCCACCTTGAAAATTCTTGCATTATTTCTTGAAGTATTGTTGATGAAGCTTTGCGTAAAAGGCTTGATTTCCCAATGAGGTGGATTGCTATGATCCTTTCCATTGAAGAAGTTTACGAGTTGCTGATTGAGATTTCTTTTCCACCTTCGATAATGATTCGACACTGGGGTTTGTACACATGTATCTCCGCCAGAGAGGAGATATGGCACAATCGAATCCACCAAAACATTGACGCCAAGTTGCAAGAAACATGGATTGATTAACGTCGCCATATCCATCTGAGCAAGCTCAGTGTCCACCGTTGGATCAGAAGCTGGAAAACTCCCCCACCCAAAACATTGGTGTCCTGTTGCAAGCAACATGCATCGATTGTAGCTTCTTTTATAGCATCATTCACATGCGATTGGTTTCCTCTAGGGCGATGAATAAAACCTTTTGTCCACAAGTATCTACATGTTTCAATGCATTAAGATCCTCGGTATCACTAGTTGCACCCCTCTAGAAAGACGACATGAGACCATGGCCATTCTCTCCCATCAAACAACGCCCATGACACCCTCTGCATGCAGTGTCGATATTTTAGGACTTCACTCAAATGAAGTAGCAGACAATCCTTGGAATCTCTGCAAATCATATACACATTGACACCTAGTTTTGGAGCATGCTGTAAAACAACTACCATGGGTGAGGTTTAGGACACATGAAAACGAGGACCCTACAAGGGATATAGGACCCAAATAGCTATGTTTATAGAAAACAAGCCAAAGGATGCTAGTCCAATTGGTTAGTAGTTCCAGAGGCACCCCTCAGGTCCTGAGCTCGAACTCCTATGGAAGCGAATTTCAGGCTGAGGGTAAAAAAAATCCCCTCGCTCGCCCCAGACCAAAGCATAGGTTAAGAGACGGCCCTTTTCATGGATGGTGGCTCTCTGTGTATGAATGGGGCGGAGGTTCGGGGATTTTCTCGGTCTGTGTGAGAATGCCTTCTTCTTAATCACAATACCGTGGGGGTGGTCATAACCCCCGCAGGCTAAGTTTATAGAAAACAATATTGACCATTTCCTTTATATGGGTTTATCTTTTCATGATTAATTAATTTAATGATACTCATTGAACATAGTATATTAGTTACTCTCTCCGTCCCAAACAAACTGCAATCCCAACATTCAAGGCTCTGTTCGTTTCACTGAAATTTGACTTATGTTGCTGTTTATGCTCAAATATTGTAAGTGGAAAACACTGTTCGTTTGCTGCAGGACGAAATTTTGTCAAAAAAAATACACACATGCTACCATGTCAGTTAGTGGGATCCATCCTGAGCAAAACCAATCTTCCACTCGTTTGGGTTCGTCTTTTGTACAAAAAAAAAATTGTCACACGTGGATAAAAAATCGGACACAGGCCTCTCGTCCACTCATTCTCGTCTTCCAGAACACTCCCGCACAAGTTTCTTCTTCAGCAAACTATATCTGTGTTGATTAGGCCTGAAATGTACAGTGATATTATTGTAATTTAGCATTGTTCCTTGGTATCCATGTTCAGTCATACAAATTGCAGTTTTTATGTGACACAGGGAGTGTATATATTTAATTAAGCTTTATGTTATATTCCCGCTGTCCCAGAGTAAAAGAGATTCATATAGGAGTTATCAGCCTACAACAGCGCTAGGACTACCGAGCACAGATTCACCAGCGTGTGGGCAGAGGGAGATAAAAAATCAGCTTGCTTAGAATCATCTGGACTAGCCTAGGACTGGGACTAACAAAATAAAATAAAACTTGGTTTGCATGGACAAGAGGAATGTTAGTATAGGGGCAATGGTGTCATTTTACTAGAAGCCGGCCCTGTTTGGATCCCACGTCTAAAGCTTAGAGCTCTAAAAATTTTAGAGCACTTTAGCTCACTTTTAAGGTCTAAAGCCCTAATACGAGGTGGGCTAAAGTTTATAGCTAACTTTAGACTGTCTGTTTGGAGCTTTAGCTCTAAAGTTTAGAGCTATAGAGGGGAGAATCCAAACAGACCCTTAGTTTACCCTCCAAAACCTAGAATACCAGTTTATTTTGGGACGGATAGAGTAATTAACTTAGGGTAGTGCTAGTGCCCGGATGTATAGACGTCCACGCTGTACTCCGTTTTCCCGCGCGTGCCTGCACTCAATGCCCCCGCCCGCGCCTGCGTTTTGCGCACCGACGCTTGGACCACTTGTGCCCCCTCCGCTTCTCACGAGCATTGCAACATGTGCAACACCAAATCTACTTTTTAAAATATTCAGATGCAACACTTACAACATACGTCTGAAGACAAATGAAATACATAAAATATGTATATGAAATACTTGCAAAAACACATGAAAAAACACTTGAAACCATTGCAAACATACGCAACATCTAAAATAAAACACTTGCAACATATATATGAAACATATGCAACATCCAAATAAACACACTTGCAACATGCCTCTGAAAAAATAGATGAAACATTGTGAACAAAAGCTTGCAATATATGCAACATCACAATCCACTTTTGTAACATTCATATAAAACACTTGCCACATCCATAAAACATCTAAAACAACTGAAATATATGCTTGGAACATGCGTTTTGACCCTTCTTCTTCTCAGCAAAGCAGAGCAGAGCGGCCGAGGATGGTGGCATGACTTGGCAGCGGCCACTTGCGCCTACGCCTAGCTTAGGCCCGGTAGCAATGGCTTCCTCTCCTAGCTGCCTGGCCACACACGGTAACCGGAAGGAGGTGCCGATCTCGGTGAGGTCGGAGAGGATGCCCACCATGAGCGACCGGGACAACGGCACGGCGGCAGGGTGCGGGGACAGGAGTGGTGCGTGCAGTGGCCCGCCGGGTTCCATCGGTATGGGCTGGGTTGAAGAGCGGGTGCAGGAAGCAGCACGTCTACCCCCGCACGAGCAAGTATCAGCGGCTGTGTTTCCCGTCCGAAAGGAGAATTGGAGCTCACGTTAGTGTAAGAGAGAGTGGAGAAAAAGTAGGGTGGGCTCGTTAAGCTGCTGGCCATTTGGCCCACGAACGTCCGCTTACTGGCATTACGGATTAACTCACGGAGAAACCAGAAATACTGTTCTTTTATGAGTACATATTACAGACGCACGCAACAGGATCAACACGCGCGGGACACACGAAAAGAGAACAAGCATCAGCCATCACTAAATGGCGAATGCATCACCACGCCGAAAAGTCGAATCACATTCACATCTCGGCCTTGGACGCCTTGGCCTCCGCCGCCTCCGCGGCGGCCGGCGATGCTGATGACGCGCGGCTCCCGGCCGCGGTGCCCGGCCACCTTGGGCACGGTAACGGTGAGCACGCCATCCTCCAGCCTGGCGGACACGCGGTCGACGTCGGCGCCAGCAGGCATCCGGAACTGGCGCCAGAATCGGCCCGCCGCGCGCTCGTCTCGGTGCCACCGCTCGCCCTCCTTCTCCTCGTCGGCCCGCCGCTCGCCGGAGACCCGCAGGACGCGGCTGTTCTCCTCCACCTCCACCTTCACGTCCTCCCGCCGCACCCCGGGCACGTCCAATGAGATGACGTATGCCTTGGGGGTCTCCTTCCAGTCGCACCGCGCCAGCGCCACCGAAGCCGAGTCGAGGCTGGCTCTGGGCACCGATGACGCCGCGAGCGGCGACTGCTCCAGCACACGGAACGGCTCGTCGAGGAGCATCAGGTCGAACAGCCCGCCGCCGGTGCGCCAGTACGGCACCAGGGCGACCACCGGTGCCGCAAGAGACACCATTGTCACCGCGGCTACCGCGAGAATGACGGCCGCTGATGCGGTGACGCCGACGACTTCATGCTGGACACAACTCACTAGTAGAGAAACGACCTTTGATCCCACATCGAAATTTGGCTTTAGTCCCGGTATTTTTCGCGCCCGGGAGTAGACAGACCTTTAGTCCCGGTTTGTAGCTCCAACCGAGACTAAAGGTCCCTGCCCAACGGCTACTGCGGCAGGCTTTTGCTGCAGGGGACCTTTAGTCCCGGTTGGAGCTACCAACCGGGACTAAAGGTTCACTTTTACTCCCGGTTTGTACCTCCAACCGGGAGTAAAAGTCTACTCCCGGCTGGAGGCTCCGTCCAGGACTAGAAAGGGACATTTAGTCTCGGTTTCTGTATACAACCAAGACTACAGTTCCCCTCCTATATATCCCTTGTTCCTCCCCGAGCCTGAGCCACTTCAAGCTCAGTGTTCTTGCTTCATCGCCAGCCTCTCTTCTTCCTCATCACCGGTGATCACAAGATTTCTTCTATTCCTCCATCGATTCTTCGGTTCTAAAGGTTACCAACTTTATACTCTCATGTTTCATTAGTAGCTTATTTCATTTTGTGGACTAGATATATATGGTTTTTTTATGGTAGATTTTTTTATTTGTAAGTCATTTAAGCTCAAAATCACTTGAAAGTTTGCATATTTGGATGAAGGAAGGTTAAAGTAGTTATTCAAAACTAGTATTGAGCTTTCATTTCTAGCATGCATAGCCCACTTCATGCTTTAGAGATATAGAGAATTTTAGAGTTTTTTTTTAATTTTATTTGTTTATAAAATGAGAAATTTATATTATATTAAAAATAAGTATAGAGAGTAGATGCCAACTGTTTCCGGGTCCTCGACCTCTCATCGGGTTCCAAAGCGACTGAGGCCGGACCTCCCTCTCATTGTATGCGGCAAGTGTGAGGAGAAGATTATGATCGAGTACCGGCTGAGGAAGGAGTGTACCAACAAGGGCCGTATCTTCTACAAGTGTCCGGATCGCAATGTGAGTTATTTTGTCGCATTTGATGATTATGGTTAATTTATACTTATTTTCATGATGATTGTGATTAAAGTTATAATTTTTTGTTTTAATTTCAGTGGGATGGCACTGGATGTTTAGGTCATGTACCTTGGCCATCGTCGATTTCTTCCTGTGAATCACCCCCTAAGAAAGAAAGACAAGCATTTTAAAGGTAAGGCAGACCACCAGACCAAGCCGGGCAACCGAAGTGGTGAGGATGTACTCAATATGGTCAAGGATGTGAAAGTAGTATTTGGAAAGGCACATGGCAGTGAACCTGTTCTGAACGACACCGACGGTCACGCACCCATGTGGAAGAAGAAGTCCATATTTTAGGAGCTACCCTATTGGCAAGTCCTAGAGGTCCGTAGCGCGATCGACGTGATGCACCTGACGAAGAATCTTTGTGTGAACCTGCTAGGCTTCATGGGTGTGTATGGGAAGCCTAAGGACACACTTGAAGCATGACAGGACCTGCGGTGTTTGAAAGAACGAGACAACCTGCATGCAGAGAAGACAGATGATGGACACCATTACTTAAGTCCTGCCAGCTACACTCTTAGCAAAGAAGAGAAGGAAAGTATGTTTGAATGCCTAGCAAGCATCAAGGTACCATCTGGATTCTTCTCGAATATAAAGGGTATAATAAATGTGCCAGAGAAGAAATTCCTAAACTTAAAGTCTTATGACTACCACGTTCTTATGACACAATTGCTTCCCGTTGCATTAAGAGGAATTCTACCTCCAAATGTACGTCTAGCCACCATGAAGCTATGTGCATTCCTAAATGCAATTTCTCAGAAGGCAATCGATCTAATGGATCTAGCTAAACTATAGAATGATGTGGTTCAATGTCTTGTCAGCTTTGAGTTGGTGTTCCCTCCTTCCTTCTTTAATATCATGACACACCTCCTAGTTCACCTGGTCAAGGAGATTAGCATTCTCGGTCCTGTGTTCCTACACAACATGTTCCCCTTTGAGAGGTTCATGGGAGTCCTAAAGAAATATGTTCACAACCATGCTCGACCAGAAGAAAGCATCGCCAAGGGCTATGGAACAGAGGAGGTCATTGAGTTTTGTGTTGACTTTATTCCCGACCTTGACCCAATTGGTGTTCCTGAATCGCGACACGAGGGGAGACTAAGTAGAAAGGGGACACTAGGGAAGAAACCATATATTGGTATGCAGGACAATTATTTTAATAAAGCACACTACACAGTTCTGCAAAACTCCTCTTTGGTGGATCCGTATATCGAGACACATAAAGAGTTGCTCCGATTTGAGTTTCAAGGGAAGTCTAAAGCTTGTATTATGCGTCAGCACATGGAAACTTTCAGCGACTGGTTGCAAAAAGAATGTCAGGGTGATGAGAGTATTGATGAGCAACTTTATTTGTTGGCTAGGCAGCCATCGTGGCATATCCTCACATACAAAGGGTACGAGATAAATGGGAATACATTTTACACAGTAGCCCAATATAAAAGGTGCATCAACCAAAATAGTGGTGTCCGCATAGATGCCACCGACCCTAATGGAAATAAGCAAACATATTATGGCCGCATAGAGGAGATATGGGAACTAAACTATGCACCTACTTTTAAGGTACCTTTGTTCAAGTGCCAATGGGTAAAGGCGACTAGAGGCGGGGTAGCAGTCGACAACCAGTATGGAATGACAACCGTGGACCTCAACAATATTGGATACAAAGATGAACCGTTCGTCCTTGCCAAGGATGTGAATCAGGTGTTCTATGTCAAGGACATGACTACAAAACCGAAGAGAGGGAAAAACAACAACGACCCAATCAATGAGCCAAAGCGCCACATAGTTCTTTTCAGGGCGAAGAAACATCGTCGGAATTGAAGACAAGTTAGACATATCAGAAGATTATGAAAAGGATGACCGAATTCCACCCTTCACAGTGACTAAAGACCCAAGCATCCAGCTAAACGATGAGGACACTCCATGGTTACGGCGCGATCATAACCAAGGGATGTATGTTAAGAAAAAGTTCACTACTGTGCCCACTTGATATATATAGTGATGTATTAGACCTATTATGTAATAATTGTGACTTTAGATTTTATTGTCATGTTTTCATATTTTCTACGATTCAAATGAATTTTCTGCTAGACGGTGGATTTCCCGTGGAGAATGTGTGATGAAAAACCAAATGATGAACACTAATAAGATGTGAAAACTAATTTCCTGTCGAAAAACAATAGTTTTAATGATTTTAATTAAGTAGTATATTTTTGCATGGTGTAAATTGTAATTATTATTTACACTATGTCAAATATTTATACAGTAAAACAAAAGAGTTTAGTTTACAAATTTTTGTTGTGTATAATAATGCAAAACCAAGTCAAAGAATTTTTTTATAATTTTTTAGATAATATTTTATTTATTAGGCAATTAATAACTCTTTGCATATTTATATAAAAGAAATATATAAAAAAGGAAAAAAAACTTATTTTACTCCCGGGTGGATCAACCACCCGGGACTAAAGGTGGTGCTTTAGTCCCGGGTGTATACACTAGCCGGGATAGATCCCCCTTTACTCCTGGGTGGATCAACCACCCGGAACTAAAGGTAGAGTTGCAGTTTTCGCAGCCCGCCCAAATGCCCTTTACTCCTGGGTCGTGGGTACACCCAGGACTAAAGCTCAGACCTTTAGTCCCGGTTGTAATAATAGCCCGGGACTAAAGATTCTTTAGTCCCGGTTGGTAGCTCCAACTGGGACTAAAGGTATTCCTTTATAACCCACGCCCTAGTTCTCTTCCTCTCTGTCTCCGCCATGCCATCGCCTCATCTTCTCCACCAGATCGATCCAGCAGTGCCGCCGCTCCTAGGCGACCACCCTACCCTCACCTCGTCAGCGCGCCTCTTCTCCGGCCGACCAGCGCGCTTCTTCTCTGGCCAGCCAGTGTGCCTCGCTCGTCCTCGCTGGAGCGCGCGCCGTCCTCATCCCTAGCCCCAACCTCGCTCGTGCTCACCGGAGCACGCCGAGCCTTCACCGCGCTGCCTCACCGGAGCTCGCCTGAGCCTTCCCCGCACGCGCTGCCTCATCGGAGGGCGGCCGAGTCTTCCCCGTGCTGCCACATCGGAGCTCGCCTGAGCCTTCTCCGAGCGCGCTGCCTCACCGGAGCGCGACCGAGCCTTATAATTAGTTTCGATCTCTTGTATGTGCCTGTCTATAGCATTGTTTGTTTGAGCGTGTTTGAGTTTCTGTAAAAGGCGATGTGTGGGACGGTGGAGAACTTGTGCTATCGATCGACTCCACGCGGCTGCGGTGCCCAGCGGTGCGGCTCGTTTCCATCGGTAGTGCCAGGCAGGCGTCAGTCGTCGTCGTTCAGCTCTGCCGGTCATGGTTTTGCAGTTGCATTGCTGTCTTGTGCACTTCATTCGTAGAATCGGAGCCCGAACAGCCGACCTGATAGTTTTTGTTTTGTTGCTGCGGTCCAGGGTGCAATGCAACGCAATGACAATTGACAATGCGTTGCTAGGTCAAAATATGGTCGTTTGATAGTTTTTGTTTCGTTGCTGCGGTCCAGGGTGCAATGCAACGCAATGACAATTGACAATGCGTTGCTAGGTCAAAATATGGTCGTTTCTATGGACTCCATGACTAAACATTTTATTTTAACTTTTTATAAAATAAAAAACTTAGAAAATAGTTAGAAAATTATAGAAAATCCGTACTAGTTGAACTTGTAGACCGTGATCAGCTCGGCGAGTATGTTCTCTGCCGAGCAGTAACAGACGTCAAGAAGGAGCTTTGATTCTATGAGGGAGAGCAGCAACGGTCATGGAAGACCGTGTTCCCTTCCTCGTAGATCGGAGCTCTTCCTTGGTCAAGTACGGTGCCATCCGGTGGAGAAATGCTCGCCGAGATGATCACGTAAGCAAGGTCAACCAGTACAGATGGTTATTTATCGAAACATGTTTTTGAGCTATAATTTGATGGATATTTGATAACTTTTGACCTACAAATGTCATCTGCAAATGTTACTATCCTCAGCAACCTAAACGCCCGCGAGCTCACCGATATCAAGCAGGTCACTTAGAATTATTTTTTTCATGAAATGAAATACTTAGAAATCATGCCTTTTATTTTTTAGAATTAATTTTTCCATGAAATAAAAAACTTAGAAAATAGTTAGAAAATTGTAGAAAAACCGTATTAGTTGAATTTGTGGACCGTGTTCATCTCAGCGAGCATGTTCTCTGCCGAGCGGTAACGGACGTCAAGGAGGAGCTTTGATTCTACGAGGGAGAGCGACAATGGTCATGGAAGACCGTGTTCTCTTCCTCGCAGATCGGAGCTCTTCCTTGGCTAAGTACGGTGCCGTCCGGTGGAGAAATGCTCACCGAGATGATCACGTAAGCAAGGTCAACTAGTACGGATGGTTATTTATCGAAACATGTTTTAAGCTATAATTTGATGGATATTTGATAACTTTTGACCTACAAATGTCATCTGCAAATGTTACTATCCTCGGCAACCTAAATGCCCGCGAGCTCGCCGATATCGAGCAGGGCACTTAGAATTATTTTTTTCATGAAATGAAATACTTAGAAATCATGCCTTTTATTTTTAGAATTAATTTTTCCATAAAATAAAAAACTTAGAAAATAGTTAGAAAATTGTAGAAAATACGTACTAGTTGAATTTGTGGACCGTGTTCATCTCGGCGAGCATGTTCTCTGCCGAGCGGTAACGGACGTCAAGGAGGAGCTTTGGTTCTACGAGGGAGAGTAGCAACGGTCATTGGCCAAGTACGGTGCCGTCCGGTGGAGAAATGCTCGCCGAGATGATCACGTAAGTAAGGTCAACTAGTACGGATGGTTATTTATTGAAACATGTTTTATTTTTTATAGATATATCTAGTGGAGTAAAAACTAGATGGCTGCCCCGAGAGACAACATGAATGAAGAAATGATGAATATTATCAACACTAACACTCAATTTGCCGATGGTGACCAGCAGGATGTAGATGACGGGAGTCAATACCCGGCTCTTGAAGAAAACCAAGAAAATATTGTGCAAGAAAATACTGACGAGGTATATATATATATATATTTATATATATATTTGAATATTGTATATATATATATATTTGAATATCTATCATCTATTATGTGTACACATGATATTTATTTATTCTTTTTTATACGTAGCCCTCTGGATCGACGACCACAACGGTGAAAAGCAAAAATATTCGAGGTCCGAAAAAGTCATTGGAGGGGCGCTACATAATATCGGAATTCAATATCGAGATAGGTGAACCACTTGGTCCACATGCAAGGAAATTCGTGCAACACTGTGGATACCTTGTAAGGGACAGAGTTCTGATCAGTGCCTGTGAATAGAAGCAAAAGATCAACGAGCCTCATGTTAGTTTTGTCTCTGATCTTGATAAGAATTTAATTTGGGATGATATCCTTCAACATTTTACGTTGCAAGCGGATGATTATGATGATATCAACGATCGTGAATTGAAGGAGCTAGTTCGAAAGTGGGCTATGAAGAAGATGGCCACACAATTCCAGACTTAGAAGAAATCCCTATACACGAAATACGTCAAGAAGAACATAACGCCCAATTTCAATACTAGTGGCCCGCTCGCGAAGTTGAGGCCTTACTGGAATGATTTTGTATAGTATAAGACATCGGAAGAGGGTGAGGAACGGGTTAGAAGGAACCAAGAGAATGCCCGACAGAAGGTATACCACCATGGCATGTGATCTAGTGGCTACGCGACTGCTATTCCCAACTGGGAAAAAATAGAAGCAGACATTCTTGCCAAGGGTATCACACCAGAATCACTCAATTGGTCCAAACGCGTGAAGAATTAATTTTTCACTCATGGGGGAAGACTGGACCTAGAGACCGGAAAGCTGGTTCATGGCCCAAAACTCGAAAGAGCAACACAAAGATTATCTTATGCTCTATAAGCTAAAGCTATCGGTGCGTTCAGGCCTAATAGAGAGAAGGATGAACTGACGTATGCCATCGGGACTGCTGAACACAGTGGTCGAACAAGAGGTTTAGGACGGAACATTTCTTGGGAGCATAGTTTTCCTAACAACAGAGATACCTATAGAAGCCAACAGAGAAGGAAGGATGAGGAAGCAGCGCAGATCAGCATATTGGAGGAATATGTTCGTGAGTCACGGGAGGCGTTGCTTTAAGCACAAGAGCGCAAAAAAAACATGCAAGCTAGAATGCAAGATGAAATCATAAAGCAAGTGCAAATAGCAATGAGTGCCCAAAGACACGCATTAGATGCAGGAATCAACATTAATATTAGCCCCCTGATCAATTGAAAAGCAGTTGCGCTTCCACGGAGTTGCCAAATTAAGATGACGCAATGCTACGTTTCCCTGTGGATGACATCACTGCACCGTTTACATCATGTGAGCTACATATTCCAAAAGAGAACGCCACAATCATGGTGGCTCTCGGTGTTTTTTTCTCCTCCAGATCCTACCAAGACACCAAGAATACATGGGGCAATAATACCACCTGGATATGTTAGCGTCTCAGTGGATAGAGTTAACAAAGGTTTTAGTAATCTGGCTCTTGACATTCCAGGAGGTGATGAGGAGAAGACTCTAGGAGAAGCAGAGAAGACATTCATACTATGGTGCAAGCACTACATCATTATTCCCAGGGTCTCTAGTCTACGGCCGCTTCCTCAATTGCCATATAATAGGTGCGGACATAAGTGAACAAAAAAAATTTCACTAATTTTCTATTGACATGCATGATTAAAAATAATAATTTCTTATACCTAATTATTCTTTTTTATACTCACACAGCAGGGTCTCCGCCAACCTAAGTCCAATTATCCAATCTCCAGATCATCATAGTGCTCCGAGAAATCAGGTGGCACCGCCGCCACCTCCAAGGAGGTCTCCAACGCCTCCAAAGAGGTCTCCAACGACTTCCCCGCCTCCCTTGATGACTAAAAAGAAGCTAGCTCCTAAGAGGTCCATCCCGCAAATGAAGCCGTTGGCCCACCAGCCGGCAAAGAAGAAAGCCACATCTAATCCAATTATTCCTCAAAAACTATCTTACGAGAAAAGTAAAAAGGAATTAAATGCTGCAGTATAAAAAGATGTGGACAGTTTCTTCGACAAAGTGAAAAAGCAACGAGAAGCGAGGGAGAACCCGGAGAAACCGTACTTCTACCTACCTCCAGATCTTCTAAGAAAGAAGGTGGACCAGAAAAAGCGGGAATCTCAAAAGGCCCTGCCAAAATTGGACTACGACCGCTCTCTCACCAAGTCATTTGAGGCGGCGCAGAAAAAGACTAGACCAGGGAAAGGTATTGCACAACTCGGACAACAATCATAACAATCAGCCCCCCCCTCTTGTCGTTCGTAATGAATATGGTTCGAACTTAGACTTAGACGTCGATTTTGAGGAGTTGGCTCGGTTTTACGAGGAAACTGGTTTGGACCTTGCCCAAGTGCTCGCTGAAGGACCATCTGCTCTGAAAGTGGATCCTTGAAAGAAATTTGAACATGGAAAGAGTTTATGCAACCCTGAGGCCTTAGGTGATCTGGGTACGCAAATGTACCTGCTAAACAAGTGATACATGACGGCGTGTGAACGGGGAGAGGCCTTTGTTCCTGTCAGAGTTAGAAACCAACATTACTTCCGTGGCGATGACGTTATATATGTCGAGTTTGTAGAATTACACCAACTATGCCACCTGGACTCTCTCGACAAAAGCCTCATTAGCTGCTATTGTCTGTAAGTATGATTATTTTCTACTATTAAAGTGTATATATATAAAGCTACATGTATATATATAAATTATATATCCTCACACTATATTTTTATATATACAGATATGAGATGACAGAACTCAGAAAGAGAAAGGATAATGATGTTGGTTTCATTGATCCAAATGTTGTATTCAAATACCCTAACCCCCGCCTCAATGGAAAGCTGAACTCGAGAAAAATCTTATGAGGTTCTTAGTGAACCAACAAAACAAGAACATACTCTTCCCCTACAACTTCAAGTGAGTGTTAAATAATTAATGTCGATCATATGGACATTTGTTCAATTATTTGCTTACTAGCTAAGCTATCTCCCATATATATATGTTGACTCTAGTTAATGTCGATCATATTTGTGTATAAAAACATATGCAACAATCACTGAATATTGATGGTCATCGATATAGCCAATAGTCGCTTGAGCATCCTAGACTCGTTAAGAAAAGAGCAATCAGAGTACCAAGACATGATAGATATTATCCAAGGGTAATTTGATCTCTCTAGCAACTATATATACCCCGATCTCTTAACTGCAACAATTATTAAAGGCCAAATTAATTTTTTATTTTATTGGGTGTAGTGTTTGGAAAAGTTTTATTGAGGAACAACACATGAAACATTGCAAAGCGCCACTGGATGTAATCGCACACAAAGTAAGTACTAGCTACATTTATATATATATATATATATATATATATATATATATATATATAATTCAATTAACACCATGCATGCTTTCAATTCACCGGATCTTTTTTCTCGTAAAAGTGGGTTCTGAGGCAAGAACAGGGGAACAACTACTGCGGCTACTATGTTTGCGAGTTCATCATGGCATACGCAAAAAGAACTCCTGAAGAGATCCTCAAAGTACGTTATATAAATATATTCATATATTTACAATTTCTTTTATTGCTCATATATATAAGTAATCACGTGACCAACACACATATATATATTAATACTTTTCCTTTAACTTTTATTGAAGACTCTATGGTTGAAGAAAAAAGTCATACGACGTGACCAACTGAAAGCAATTCAAGAGACCATAGCAGGATTTGTTAATGACCAGGTCCTCAACCCCGACGGCGAGTTCTACAATGACGTCAACGAAACATGGAAGCCAAACCAGATGGAGTGAATTTATTATCCCAAGGATATGATAGAATATACAATGCAAGCTTTATTTGTAATATATATATATATATATATATTACAAATACATAAAATAACGTACAATATATGTATATGCATGTAATATATACATTAGTTTCATACTTTAGTTTGTACAAAATATTCGAACATTATAAACGTATAGAATACGTATATTACTAGCAGCGTAGAATGCGTATTCGAAAACCTATTCGAAAACCAAAACGAATCATCAATTGAAAATGGAAACAAAAAGAAACCTTTAGTCCCGGTTGATAATACCAACCGGGACTACACGTGGCCAGGCCGGGAGGCCTCTTTAGTTCCGGTTGGTCTTACCAACCGGGACTAAAGGTGCACCTTTAGTCCTGGACGAAAAGCCGGGACTAAAGGATAGGCCCTTTAGTCCTGGATTCGTGCTCCCGGTTGAGAAATCAGGACTAAAGGGATTTTCCGGAGTAAAGTCCGTTTATGTACTAGTGACTGCATCTGCCATTTGCTACACGATGGTGTTTTGGAGGAAAGTAGACGACTCTGCTGATCGTTAGCTTGAGGTCTTGCTGATCGTCGCAGGGGAGGAAAGATCCACGAGCCATTTTATAGGAACGAGGACGACGTGACCTTCTGGGGCGAGGAGACACTTGCAGGAGAACTCGAGATGGTTCGTTGGGTTGGGCTTCTAGGTGTTCCTGGCGGGTTGACGACTGAAGAAGATGTCGGTGGCGATAGCGCTGCATGCATTCGTGCCTCCAGGAGACTCTGAAGCCTCTCCTTTGACTCCCTGGGCCTGGTTGGCTAGTGGGCCAAGAATGTATATATAACCTGTGGTCTGGGCTTTTCCTCTTATTATTAGGCCCGCTTAGCACAAACACGAGTCTCGGCTTCCTCAAATTTATTGAAGGTTTGCTAATTGTATCCAGATATTATATGTTCGCTTGAACTACTTCATCCATACTTTTCAGCGAATAAATAGTATTTTTCTCTCACAACAAATCAGTATAAGTATCAGCATAAGCCCAATTTCAGCGAAACATATTTTCTTGTTTTGCAAATAAATCTTGATTTGGATTTGGATTGCTGGTCCTACTGGAATGCGGTCGACAGTGGTTTACGGCATGCAAATATGTAATAAGACCTGGTTTGTATTTTGATAAGCAAAATGTGTCTTTCTAAATTGTATAAGATCCAATTTTCTAATTTGTTACGGCTGGTTTGGACTCCAAACCTAAAATAAGTCATTTTTAAATTATGGCAATTTTAGATCCAAACTTTCAAATTCAAACTAACATATTATTAATTTATTTGATGTCTAAAATCCATAATTCAATTTGCATAATTATCATTAGATCTTTCAATGATTTTTGAAATTGTAAAGGTAGTTTTCACGCTCAATGGAGAGGTTGTATATACTACGATTCGTTTTAGTATAATTCCGAGCAATACAGGTGTCTGTGTTTTTGTCACCGACAATACTATTGGAGGTTTGTGCAAAAAGAAACTAGATGGTACTCCATTCGTTTCAAATTATAAGTTATTTTGACTTTTCAACATACAACCAATTTTATTACATAACTAGACATACCATATATCTAGGTGTGCATAGCAAAAACTATGTATCTAGAAAAGCAAAAAAACGACTTATAATTTTGAAGGAGGCAGTAGCATACATGACATGAAGCTTATATAGGTCTGGTTCGCTCTCATGAGGAGGTAATACCCTACGTCCTATGTTTATTATTGTCACTAGTACAACAAAGCTTTGTAGAGGCGGTTCCAGACCTATTTCTACTGGCGTTTTAGGCAACCGCCAGTGTGAAAGGCTAGTGAAAATAGGAAACTTTACAGGCGTCTTCTTGAGATGCGACAGTTTTATTAATCCATTTGCACTGGCGGTTTGCTTAAGCCAACCGCCAATGTAAAATAGATTTGCACTAGCGGTGGTTCACCTAAGCCAACCGTTAGTGTAAATGCATTTATATGTAGAGGCGGTTGGTTTAAACCAACCACCTATATAAATTTTTACACAGGCGGATTACATAAAAGAGCCGTCTTTGGAAATTGTTTTCCAAGGGCGGTTTAGTAGCATAACCGCCAATGAATTGTTTTAAAATTTCCCATCAGTGAATTATTTTTTTTAGAAATTGAAATGAATCCAAATATATGTTTCCAAGCATGATAAAAACAATATTTACTTCAGTCTACCATAGTCATCAACCCAAGTGTATATACAACAAAGTTTTCAACTCATAAGTTCTATGAATTCTCTAATAATCATCTTTGTTTAGTTCTAGCATGGCAACAAGATCTCGATACTGTGGCTGAGCTAACTCAGAGGTATCATCATGATAACTCCCTATGAAGTGAATTATTTCTTTCATGATGCACCAGGACATGTCCTCGCAAATGCTCATGTGTTCTTTATTTTCGAGGCGATTATTCGATGGATGACACTTGTATACCTGCAAAAAAAAAAGTCAACATTATTTACAAGTGACCAATGCATTTGCATCACTAATGACAAAACTTCACATATGACTATTACGTACTTACTTTCTTAGGGTTCATGGTGTATTGCCCGTTTTCTCTGAGAAACTCGCACACGTAGTACCCACGGAGTACCGTTCCAATTGGTTGCTTGTGGCACTATATAAGAATTGGCATGTGATTATATAGTTGCTACGTATACTAGACACGTACGATATTTATTTAAAATTTACTGGAAACCGATTTTTTTTGTTTTTTAGCCCTTTTTTTTGAATTTTTTTCATAAATATGCCCCTGGAGGTATGCTTTCAAAATCTGGACCCTTAGCTCGGCGCCATAGTTGGTGGCGCCGATCTTACACATCTTGGCGCCATAGATTTTGGCTCCTAGGTCTTGGGCTCAACGCAGACATGGTGGTGACTTGGCAGGCACCTTAACGCCGTAGATCTTGGTGCCGAGCTTGGCATCGTAGATCTTGGCGCCATGGTTATTGGCTGCTCGACAGCTCGATACCTTGCTCTCGAAGGTCTACGGATCAAATCAAAGTTTCTAAGGTCCAATATGCCGATTCGTGAGGTAGGACGAAGTGGGGAGAGAAAAAACCCGAGAGGGAGGAGAAAGAAGAGGAAGAAGGCTTGGGCAGGAAGGTTGGGCGCCGGGTTAAAACACCACCTCGGCGTCATAAATCTTGGCGTCGAGAACGGCGCCAATAACCATGGCGCCAAGCTCGGCGTCAAGATCTACGGCGCCAAGGTGCCTGCCAAGTCACCGCCACGTCTGTGTCGAACCCAAGACCTAGACGCCAAAATCTATGGCGCCGAGACGTGTAAGCTCTGCGCCACCAACTATGGCGCTGAGCTAAGGGTCCAGATTTTGAAAAGCATACCTCCAGGGGCATATTTATGAAAATTTTTCAAAAAAAACTGCTAAAAACAAAAAAATCAGGCCGTACGAACATCTTTTTCCTTTTCATCTTAAATCGTGTTTTTCACCACTAAAATTATACCATGTGTATGCCCTGCACAACTCGAATAAAATCACCAATCACCAAGTCATTTCCAAACTCACATCGATTATATACAAATATTAAAAAGTACATATACAAGTCTTGACTTACTGTTGTATAATATCCAAGAATTTTTTTTGTAACTGCTCTACGGGTTATCTAAGGAATCAAGGACCAACATCCGTCCATTCCTGAGAAAAATGTTTATGCAAATTCAATGGTCCCTGCACGAATTTAATTAATCCATATGTTAAGATAGTAATTTTGTAAATCAAAATTGTTAAGGGAGTCAAGGACCAACATTCTGGAAGTTGTATGGGGGCAACTATGCATCTCCTGTCTTGCCATTGAAGACCTTAGGCATCATTGGTAGAAGTTTATAAGCTGAAGTATATATTACCCATAACCCTAGTAGGTTTGAAGCTTCATTGTAGCGTGATCTTGCCTTCATGTATATGAACTAATACATGATTGGTTTCCCAATGCCTATGTTATATGGTTTTTGTGGGGACCCGCTGCGTTAATTTGCCTAAATCGAATGTCATCCACTTGACCGACCCAATTTAAGCAAACCAACATCGGTGACTCCTCAGGAGCGCTCCTTGGCAACACCCATATGCAATCCCAAGTCACGCAAAATGAATCTGAAATTTTATGAAACATAGGGCTATAAACATTTCCTAGTCATCTCTTATTCTCACTCAGTTCTAGCTAACTTCAACTCTCAAAACCTAGCTGACTATACCTAATCTTTGCTCCAATTTGACCCATTCCGTTCCCGGTGATAGACAAGATAGGATGAAGAATCACTTAACAAGATTAATTAAGCACAAGGGGAGAGTAGCTAAATTATAATTCCAATAGGATTTTAGGTGAAATAGTTCATATTTAAGTTGCCCACCCAACTAGCTAACTACCTAGGACTTCATCTTTTCATTAAGCGTCCGATGCTCATGTATTCCCATGCTAAGTTGTTCCTCGACCGCATGGCTAAAGTGTATGACAGACAATCATATGCTCCGATACCCGGTTGTGGGGACCCGCCACGTTAATTCGCCTAAATCGAATGTCATCTACTTGACTGACCCAATTTAAGCAAACCAACATCGGTGACTCCCTAAGAACGCTCTTTGGCAACTCCTCTTTAGGATCAGGTTTAGTATCATACCACAATAGCCTCCACAACTCAAGATTAGATCTCATCATCGGAGCACATAATAATTCAACGGAAACATATATTACAAGTCTTGTTAAATATAATAAATTAATTATACAACATAAGACTAAATGTAGTGTGAAACAAACGACTCTCTTACCAACATCGCTATGCTATGAATCAATTATATCTAGTAACTGCTGGTCGCCTTGCCTATGGGCGTCACCACAGTAGCTTGGACGGCACATGCCATTCACCCACTTTGCCACCAATGACGGGGTGAGATGGCCACCATTGTCCTATACCTGCACAATAGCTTAACGACAGCACCGTGAGTACATTGCGTACTCGCAGGGCTTGATTCCAACACATAATATTTGGTGGATGCACAGGGTAATATCAGGTATTTGTTCATTTGCAAAAAAAGCAATGGCGTCGCTTATAAGTTTGACATGCCATGTTCTAACTCCTAAAATGAAAGTATTTAGTTATTAGTCATGTATCACATAGAGGCCCATAGTCCATCAACAACGCTACCATGGGTATAGAAAGTAGGAACAACCGAATGACTCCGTCCCGAGGGACTTTAGGCTTTTAAAACTCCATAGAGGTGTACAACTGTACCCACATGGAGAACGGGACAGACCTCCATACCCGAGCGACAGGTAAGGGTTGCCTCATGTCTCCAACCTTTTCCTAATCTGGCCCGAATGTCACATGAAAGGTTCGATCGGATGCCTCGATCAGGTTTCCACCATCTTCCCAGTTCCTCGGGTCAGGCTTCTACTCCATCTTCCCGGCCCCCTTGCCAGTTTCATGGCTAGACCGATTGCAATTAGTTACTTGGCTTACCACCTCCATTTGCAGTATGTGGTCTATACGGGTGATTACTCGAACTCACGTATCATCCGGTATGAACTAGTCACTCTTGGGTTCAGGCTCTATGATTCAGCGGACACTCTGGAATATCAACGGATACTCTGCTGTACCAGAACTAATGGCTGTGCTCTCTAGAAACTCCTCTGTCTATGATTTATAACTTATCGAACACTCCAGTGCGTGTGGCGGAGCCTCCGGTAAATTATAAAGGCTTAGCCTCTTCTGGAGGTCAAAATGAGATATGTCTTTTGGTGCGATATTAATGCTTAGGTGATAGGGAATATTCTATAGAGCACAACAAAACTCGTTTCACCATTTTTGAGGTCAAATGCACCTTTTATGGATTTTACAAGTGTAGGCTGTACGCATGTGCAGAGATTATAGGACACTCCGATAAACCTTCTGATAAACCTTCCGATAACCCAGGCTACTCTCGGGTTTTGGCTATAATTTAACGGAGACTCTGCCAAAATGACGGACCATCCGATAAACGACGAACAACAGCCGTGCAAACATGTTAGGATCGATTCCTGGGGCGTCTGAACTCCAAATCGAGTGTGGTTTGTTCCTATGGCTTTCTAATGATGTGGGGAAGCTTCTACAAATGATGGATGTAACATGCATGGGCTGTGGTGAACTTGACCCCATCCATGGTGGTGGTGGCCATGGATGAAGGTGAAGCTCATGGGTATGGCCATGGGTGGTTGGGGGAAATGGTTGGGGACTTCGGGGATGTGCTTACCATTCCTTGGGGAAGCTCCATCTACAGCAGTTTGGACCAAAACACCTTGTGGTGGGAGATCCACGTCGGGCTTGCTCCATGGCTCAAGGAAGAAGACGATGAAGCTTGGGGCCGTCTCCTCCAACTCCGACAAGGCAATGGTGCGGTGGAGGTGCGGCAGCTCACCGGCGACGCTCTCCTGCCGTGGGTGGCCTCCTCCTCCTTCCTTCCCCTTATCTTCCTTCTTCTTCCTCTTCTCCTCTCCCCCTCCTTTCTCTCTTCTCTGTTTCTTGCTTCTCTAAATATTGAACGTGAATGAGAAATGGGGAGGGAGAGAGAGGGCTGGTGCCTTTGTGTGTGTGCTTGGGCTAACGAGTGGGGGCGGGTGGTCTGTGTGTGTGACAACGCAACACCATGCTTGTTACAGGTGTCGCTGCGATATGATGGATAGTCCACCGGAGTGTCAGACCGTCCGCCAGTGCCCAACCATGTCTGACAGACTGACTGGTTGTGCAAGGGTTTTGACGGACACTCCGCCGTGACAGCGGACACTCCATCAGTGCATGGGTTGGCCAAGGTTATCCTAAGTCTGTGAGATATCCTAGCGGATGGTTCGGTGGTGATGTCGGACGATCTGCCAAATCGGGCAGTGCTCGGTCTTGGCTAAGCGAAGCACATGTTGATTTTCAATTTTTTATGTACTTGATGTTCTAGATGCTTATGACAAATTGTAGCTGTTTTTGGGTCATGACAACTCTTCCCCCCTTAGAGGAATCTCGTCCTCAAGATTTGAAAGAGGCCGAGGTGAGGAAAGACATTAAGGAATTTGAGGTAAGACACTTTGATCAAGGATTCCAAAGTTGACAAGGTGATTCTGAGAGTGATTGGTCATGGGTGTCTCTCATAGGAGAGTGCATTGCGCACCAATTGGCATAGAGAGTAGCAAGCAAATTTGTATCATCCATGCAAGAAAGATAGCTTGGATGTAGACATCAATGAAGGATTCACTGGAGCCACCTATCGCAGCAAGGAGAATATTTGGGAGGGACATCACTTTCAATAAGAAGGTTCATCAATGAAGTGTTACAACGGTCATGACAACTCCGCCTTTGATACTTGGGGCATCCATAAGCTACTCACGTGGTCACGATCCACGTGGAGCCTCAATTCCCTTGCATCCTTAGAGGAGAGATGTTCATACCATTGTAAGGCACACCATTTATAAACATCTTATTGAGGAGAGCAATGCAACACGGTTTCAAAAGGAAAATAGGGATGTGACCAAAATATACAAGGAGATATGTTGGTCATCAAAGAATTTTTGGAATAGCTATGCAAGTTAGGATAGCTCACTAGTGTGGGTCTATGATGGATCATGATAACATGTTCCTCGACGCCCACGAGCACCTAGTAGCACCACTATGTGGCTAGCACACATAGGGAACTCCAAGTTCTGTCGTGGCACCAAGGTCAGCGATCACAATACCATAATAGAGCACACCAACAAGCGCAATTCCAACTAGCACAAGATGAACTTGGGTAGACCAAGGAATATAGTAAGGATGTGGATATGAAGATAAGTAGGCATAAGACAATCATCCACATAGAGGGGCTAGTAAGGCAACTTGAAGGAAATGAGGCTCAAGAAATATCATAAAGGGCCTCATTGGATAGGTTGAGATAGCAAGGTAGGAAGATCAACATGTATGCTGGTTCTTTAGATTTATGCACATGCATCAACCATAGCAAGCATAATCAAAACTTTACAATCTAGATGCACAAGAAGAAAATTTAAAGCATTAAGCCTACATAGATAATTATTTTGATCAACATGAATAACAAGATTGCAAGATATCTCAGATGTATCAAGTTAACATCACTAAATTCATGAGACAACATTACCAAACATATATGCAAGTTCTAATTAACAAAGTTAGATTATAAGCATATGCATTTTCTGGACTGCAGCATAACTTCTACTCAATTTAACCATAACTGGAGTTCTAAGCATGAAAACAAGGTATTCTCAGACTTTTTAGAAAGCATATGAAGGGTTCTCTACAACTTTGTTATTATTGTCTAGAGCTAATTCAAAAGTTATCAAGGTCAAACATTACAATGTTTTAGATCTGCATAGACATGACAGAATTTTAATATGAACTTCAAAAACATGTAGCAGGAGTTCTAGTTCACTACAAATCATGTTCATTAACATTTTAGAAAGCATGATAAAAGTACTACAACCTTTTAGTTATCACCAAGATGTGATCCTACAGTTATCATGGTAAAAAAGACATAATATTGCAGCTCTATCCAGAACACAAACAAAACCTGACAAGGTATTTGTAACATCTATAACTCTCAGACATGTTGTTATAAAATCATGAAAATTTGGGACAAGCTAGATAAGGAAGTTATCTACAACTTTTATATTTACCCATCTACAAAAAACATCATTTTCATAATGATATTATCAACATAACAGAAACTGCGACAACACCTAACCGTTTCTAGGTAACAAGGCTTAGGGTAATGCAACATGTGATGCACAAGCTAGGTGAATGCAATGAGATGCATATGTAGGCAACAAGGGATCAACTCATACTCCGTGGAATTTGAGATACAACAAGGAGGTGATACGGTAATGAGCATGTACAAAGGCTTTGAACAAGAATGGAAGATCAAAATACTTTAGGTAGCAAGGCAAGGTGCAGGTAGCTCATAATCAAGGAATGCAGTAGGGATAGGAAGGTCGACACACATTTTATCATCATCATCATCATCATCATCATCATCATCATCATCATCATCATCATCATCATCATCATCATCATCATCATCATCATCATCATCATCATCATCATCATCATCATTATTATTATTATTATTATTATTATTATTATTATTATTATTATTATTATTATTATTATTATTATTATTATTATTATTATTATTATTATTATTATTATTATTATTATTATTATTATTATTATTATTATTATTATTATTATTATTATTATTATTATTATTATTATTATTATTAACTACCACGGTTCTAGCAACACATTCTCCTCACTCAACTACTTTTCACAAAAGGTTTTATGGCAAAACTTGGTAAATGATGAAACATCACTTAAGTGTAAACATCGATTGCATACGGACATGGGTTCCCCAAAATTTCAGCAAACTAGTATAAGAATAAATTGCAGAAATTTAAATCCATATAGTACCACTTGCACCAAATAAGCACGCACAAGTGGCACCCATGCAATTAAAGCTGCATGGACAACTTTCCATACGTTATTGCCAATGTATTAACTTCCTATACTTGGTACTATTGCAAAAGCAAGACATGATTTGCTCCTAACAAATATGGTAAGTTGTATGTTCATGATATGAAGCATGTCATTATAGCACAAATCTTTAAGCATGGCATTGCATAAGGTATGAGACTCAACATATAATTAGGTACAACATGGCAACAAGTCATGGTTTATGTGTGACAAGTAAAGCAAAACACATCTATGATGTAGGGCATGTTATTATGATTTCACAATTTTAAACTTGTCATGATATGTAAAGTTAAACATGTTAAGAAGTACCATAAGGTTAGCAAGACATGGATATATGGAAATTAAATCATAAAAAGAGCTCATATACTAAATCAAGGCTTGGTACTAATAGCATATACTTTCAGGGTACAAAAGCAAAACATAGTTTGCATTTAACAAGCAAGGTGAGATACACATACACATGTATATAAGCATGTAATTATTCACAATTCTAAGCATGACAATGTATGTAGGATCAGTCATGTTAAATAGTGTAGTGTGGCAGCAAGACATGAATATGCGCATAAAAGGTAGAGCAAGAAATAATTTATGTACAACAAATAAGGCAAGACATGATTTTGGTATGACAAGTAAAACAAGATATACATATAATACAGGACATGTCACTTTTAAACATAGCATGGTATATGACAGTGAGCATATCAATAAGCTTGTCATGAGTAGCAAGACATGATTGTATATGAATCAAAATCTAGTTAGAGCTCACATACTGAATCAGGGCAAAGATTAACTAAAGTGCTTGATGAAATTCTAGACTACTAACACCCATATGCAATCCCAAGTCACGCAAAATGAATCTGAAATTTTATGAAACATAGGGCTATAAACATTTCCTAGTCATCTCTTATTCTCACTCGGTTCTAGCTAACTTCAACTCTCAAAACCTAGCTGACTATATCTAATCTTTGCTCCAATTTGACCCATTCTGTTCCCGGGAATAGACAAGATAGGTTGAAGAATCACTTAACAAGATTAATTAAGCGCAAGGGGAGAGTGAAACCAGTAGCTAAATTTGACCCATTTGCGATATGTGGTCTATACAAATGATTACTCAGACTCACGTATCCCAATACACGGTCCTTAAGGCTCCACGGGCTACGTTGTGTGAGATCCCACACTCACAACGACCTACCCCTCGCATGAGAAATATATCCAAGTTATCGTCAAGATTATCACATAGGGATATCATCCCTTAGCTACATTAGTAGGGTGAGTCAAGTTGTACCCTTAGTCCAGTGGTTCTAGAACTTAGTGGGAAAAGGACATACTAGGAACATCGGAGTCTCCGAACTAAGATCAGACTCTCTGGTATGAAGTCTATGCTCTCGGGTAGCTCTCTGTGTTCCGTTTGTAATTCAACGGAACGTTCCGCCGTGATGACAGACCATTAGTCAAATTAGGTCTATAGGATACTGTTGACTGCTAAGTGTTCAGGTTCCATCAGATACTCTGCGTGTGTGGCGGATCATCCGGTATGAACTGGTCACTCTCGGGTTTAGGCTCTATGATTCAGTGGACACTTCAGAATATCGACGGACATTCGGCTGTACCAGAACTGATGACTGTGCTCTCTGGAAACTCCTCTATCTGTGATTTATTACTTATCGGACACTCCGGTGCGTGTGGCAGAGCCTCCGGTAAATTATAAGGGCTTAGCCTCTTCCGGTGGTCAAAATGAGATATGCCTTTTGGTGCCATATTTATGCTTAGGTGATAGGGAATATTCTATGGAGCACAACGAAACTCGTTTCATCATTTTTGGAGGTCAAATGCACCTTCTATGAATTTTACAAGTGTAGGCTGTGTGCATGTGCAGAGATTATATGACACTCCGATAAACCTTCCGATAATCCTAGGCTGCTCTCGGGTTTTGGCTATAATTCAACGGACACTGCCAAAATGATGGACCATTTGATAAACAACGAACAACAGCTGTGCAAACATGTTGGGATCAATTCCCAGAGCGTTCAGACTCCAAATCGAGCGCGGTTTGTTCCTATGGCTTTCTAGTGATGTGGGAAAGCTTCTACAAGTAATGGATGTGACATGCATGGGCTGTAGTGAGCTTGACCCCATCCATGGTGGTGGTGGCCATGGATGAAGGTGAAGCTCATGAGTATGGCCATGGGTGGTTGGGGCAAATGGTTGGGGACTTCGGGGATGTGCTCACCATGCCTCGGGGAAGCTCCATCTATAGCAGTTCGGACCAGAACGCCTTGTGGTGGGAGATCGACGTCGGGCTTGCTCCATGGCTCGAGGAAGAAGATGACGAAGCTTGGGGCCGTCTCCTCCAACTCCGACAAGGCAATGGCGCGGTGGAGGTGCAGCACTCACCGGCGATGCTCTCCTGCCGTCAGTGCCGGTCCTAGGATTTTAAGGGCCCTCCGGTGATCTCGTCGCAACAACCCCTCTTGACCATGTATAAAATTTTATAATATATATGCGCTAATTTTACTTGCAAAATGAAAGCAAATTCAATAACATATTTTTAATTTAACATGTCTGATAATTATCGAGGAACAATGTAGATTAGGCAATATATTTGTAGATGTATGATAATTATCGAGGAACAATGTAGATTAAAAAAAATATATTCATTTTCTTTTCTCACCCATGACAAATGTTTCTTAGGTAACATTCTAAAATTCTAACACCTAAATTAGAAGAAAAATATGACTATATGAGTACAAAGTACTAGAAGTCTGAAATACTTTATAAATAATTAATTTGGATTAAAAATAAAAAGAAAAAAAATACCTTGGGCCTAAACAACTGATCCGTGATCGCAATTCATAATAAGCCAAGAATCAAGATGCCGTTGTCGTGGAGCCCTGCCTGGTCTCCATCCTCGTGTGCCGTGTCCGTGTCTCCGGTAGTCTAGCTCTTCGCGGCGGCGCGGCTCGCCAGCTCCGCGTGTGTAAGGCGTACGTCGCGAACTCACGATCAGAGTGTGCTGTGTGCAGCGTGACTCCTCGTCTCCTCTCTACCCGAGGGCTGTGGGAAAAGAAACTAGAAAAGAAATACCAATATTGTCTTTTTAGGCCGCCTGGTCAATTCTATGTCTCTCTTCTTATTAGTTTGCTAATACCTAATGGACTATAGGCCATGGGAGTTATATACCTAGGCTTAGGCCCCTCCTCTACTTAGGCCCTCGGCCGTCGCACCTCATGCCCTACCCCTAGGGCCGGCACTGCCTGCCGTGGGGTGGCCTCCTCATTCCTTCCCCTTCTCTTCCTTCTTCTTCCTCTTCTCCTCTCCTTCTCCCTTCTCTCTTCTCTGTTTCTAGCTTCTCTGGATACTGAACGTGAATGAGAAATGGGGAGGGAGAGAGAGAGGGCCGGTGCCTTTGTGTGTGTGCGTGGGCTGATGAGTGGGGCCAGGTGGTGTGTGTGCGTGACAACACAACACCGTGCATGTTACAGGTGTCGCTGCGATCTGACGGATAGTCCGCCAGAGTGTTGGACGATCCACCGGTGCCCGACCGTGTCTGACACACTCACTGGCTTTGCAAGGGTTTCGACGGACACTCTGCCATGACGGTGGACAATCCGTCAGTGCATGGGTTGGCTAAGGTTATTCTAAGTCTTTGAGATATCCTGGCGGATAGTCCGGTGGTGATGTCGGATGATCCGCCAAGTCAGGCAGTGCTCGGCCTTGGCTGGGCTAAACACATGTCGATTTCTAATTTTTTATGTACTTGATGTTCTAGATGCTTATGATAAATTGTAGCGGTTTTTGGGTCGTGACAGTTTTGGTTTGTTCATTGGTTTTAAGGGATCTCGTTCTTCTTTGTGGCCAATTCAGGTTTATTTGAAAGGTAGGTTTTAGCTGTCAAATGCAACGTGGTGAACAGCATCGACCTCGCCTACATTCGTTGCAGTTCTCAGCTCGGTAACTGGACAGTGGACACCATAATTTCGGAAATGAGACTGATGGCCGGTCCCGGGTACCATTGTTTCATTTCAGCCAACGGATGTTTCGATGCTGCATCTAATGAATTGCTTGTAATCGTTTGGATTGATGTCATAAATCGGAAAAAAAATCATTAGGGATGGTCCTCACCAAAACACGGTGCGGATGTGCAGCTGACATGGGGACTAGGGCATCTGATTTACCATGTGTACGGTTAAAATAATATGGTGGCCCACATTTCAGCCATGTCCCGGTAGGGATGGTCCTCACTCAATTTTTCCCCATAAATCAGGCCTTGATCTGCTACCCTCTTAGGCTCCGTTCGGCTTACCCCATATTCGGCTTATTTTTTAGCCGAAACAATGTTTTTCTCTCACAACAATTTAGCCAGAACAGTGTTTTTCAGTCAGTTTCAGCCAAGATTCAGACCAGCGAACGGGCCTTAGGGTTGATGTGCCCACCTCCATAGTCAAATGGTACGTTGAAAAATAAAAAAAACCCACAAATGACATGGCATAGGCTTGAAAAATAAAAAAACCACAAATGACATGGCATAGGGCGCCATAGGATCATTGTGGCTACAAAATATGGAGTAGAGAATGGTTGTTTACGCTTTTCAATAGTACTCCCTCCATTCCAAATTATAAGTCGCTTTGACTTTTTTGTTCAATAATTTTGCTATATATATATATATATTCTGTAGCTGGCCATAGAATAAGTTATTCTGTGGCCACTTTGAGTTACAATAATTACTATACTAATTTACGAGATTATGGTAACTCTCTCATAAGCGATTTACTATAACATTATGGTAAGTATCTTCTTGAATTATAGTAACTCATGTATCGTAAATGTGTATTGTCATTATCGTAAATTGGTACAAACATTATCGTAAAACAAGGTGGCTATAGAATAAGTTATTCTGTGGCCAGCTGCAGATTAGCCTTACCGTATATATATATATATAGCAAAATGGATGTAAAAAAAAGTCAAAGCGAGTTATAATTTGGAACAGAGGGAGTAGAATGCAAATATGTAATGAAAATTGGAAAGCAATGAATGCAAGTTCGTTTTTGTGTCCTTGAATTAGCCAGGATCCTTTTCCCATGACTGGAAGGAATTGAACTCGTCTTGAATGATAGTTTGAGCGATTCGTCGTGGAGACCAACGATAGCTGTCGTCATTGGGCCCCCTCCAGGGAGCCTAGCTAGAACACGACTAATCACACAATCTAAAAGGAAAACGTCTCATAGTACGCTACCACGCTCTATCGTCATTGCGATGCGGAAGTAGTCTCTGAAACCTTCTGCTGTGGCACGCGCTCAAACCTGACGAACGCACATCTGTTTCGTCGATCGATTCGGACTAGGCTCGTCGTTGCCTCCGCCAACGCGGACG